>NW_027645880.1:0-93000 GCF_951394435.1 Stenella coeruleoalba
AACACTAACCCGCGCCCTCACACGCACGCTCCCCCTAAAGCGTTGCCGTACCCTCACCTGGACCCTAAACTGTCCCCGTCCCCTAATCCTAACCCTAGCCCGAACCCTAACCCTAACCCTTCCCCGAAGGCTGACCCTCACCCATCCCCTAATCCTAACCCGTACGCTAACACTAACCCGCGCCCTCACACGCACGCTCCCCCTAAAGCGTTGCCGTACCCTCACCTGGACCCTAAACCGTCCCCGTCCCCTAACCCTAACCCTAGCCGAACCCTAACCCTAACCCTTCCCCGAAGCCTGACCC
This sequence comes from Stenella coeruleoalba, assembly GCF_951394435.1. Taxonomy (NCBI): domain Eukaryota; kingdom Metazoa; phylum Chordata; class Mammalia; order Artiodactyla; family Delphinidae; genus Stenella; species Stenella coeruleoalba. The sequence continues at coordinate 305 of NW_027645880.1, forward strand.
TCACCCGTCCCCTAATCCTAACCCGTACGCTAACACTAACCCGCGCCCTCACACGCACGCTCCCCCTAAAGTGTTGCCGTACCATCACCTGGATCCTAAACCGTCCCCGTCCCCTAACCCTAACCCTAGCCCGAACCCTAACCCTAACCCTTCCCCGAAGCCTGACCCTCACCCGTCCCCTAATCCTAACCCCTACGCTAACACTAACCCGCGCCCTCACACGCACGCTCCCCCTAAAGCGTTGCCGTACCCTCACCTGGACCCTAAACCGTCCCCGTCCCCTAACCCTAACCCTAGCCCGAACCCTAACCCTAACCCTTCCCCGAAGCCTGACCCTCTCCCGTCCCCTAATCCTAACCCGTACGCTAACACTAACCCACGCCCTCACACGCACGCTCCCCCTAAAGCGTTGCCGTACCCTCACCTGGACCCTAAACCGTCCCCGTCCCCTAACCCTAACCCTAGCCCGAACCCTAACCCTAACCCTTCCCCGAAGCCTGACCCTCACCCGTCCCCTAATCCTAACCCGTACGCTAACACTAACCCGCGCCCTCACACGCACGCTCCCCCTAAAGCGTTGCCGTACCCTCACCTGGACCCTAAACCGTCCCCGTCCCCTAACCCTAACCCTAGCCCGAACCCTAACCCTAACCCTTCCCCGAAGCCTGACACTCACCCGTCCCCTAATCCTAACCCGTACGCTAACACTACCCCGTGCCCTCACACGCACACTCCCCCTAAAGCGTTGCCGTACCCTCACCTGGACACTAAACCGTCCCCGGTCCTAACCCTAACCCTAGCCCGAACCCTAACCCTAACCCTTCCCCGAAGCCTGACCCTCACCCGTCCCATAATCCTAACCCGTACGCTAACACTAACCCGCGCCCTCACACGCACGCTCCCCCTAAAGCGTTGCCGTACCCTCACCTGGACCCTAAACCGTCCCCATCCCCTAACCCTAACCCTAGCCCGAACCCTAACCCTAAACCTTCCCCGAAGCCTGACCCTCACACGTCCCCTAATCCTAACCCGTACGCTAACACTAACCTGCGCCCTCACACGCACGCTCCCCCTAAAGCGTTTCCGTACCCTCACCTGGACCCTAAACCGTCCCCGTCCCCTAACCCTAACCCAAGCCCGAACCCTAACCCTAACCCTTCCCCGAAGCCTGACCCTCCCCCGTCCCCTAATCCTAACCCGTACGCTAACACTAACCCGCGCCCTCACACGCACGCTCCCCCTAAAGCGTTGCCGTACCCTCACCTGGACCCTAAACCGTCCCCGTCCCCTAACCCTAACCCTAGCCCGAACCCTAACCCTAACCCTTCCCCGAATCCTGACCCTCACACGTACCCTAATCCTCACCCGTACGCTAACACTAAGCTGCGCCCTCACACGCTCGCTCCGCCTAAAGCGTTGCTGTACCCTCACCTGGACCCTAAACCGTCCCCGTCCCCTAACCCTAACTCTAGCCCGAACCCTAACCCTAACCCTTCCCCGAAGCCTGAACCTCACCCGTCCCCTTATCCTAACACGTACGCTAACACTAACCCGCGCCCTCACACGCACGCTCCCCCTAAAGCGTTGCCGTACCCTCACCTGGACCCTAAACCGTCCCCATCCCCTAACCCTAACCCTAGCCCGAACCCTAACCCTAACCCTTCCCCGAAGCCTGACCCTCACCCGTCCCCTAATCCTAACCCGTACGCTAACACTAACCCGTGCCCTCACACGCACGCTCCCGCTAAAGCGTTGCCGTACCCTCACCTGGACCCTAAACCGTCCCCGTCCCCTAACCCTAACCCTAACCCTTCCCCGAAGCCTGACCCTCACCCGTCCCCTAATCCTAACCCGTACGCTAACACTAACCCGCGCCCTCACACGCACGCTCCCCCTAAAACGTTGCCATACCCTCACCTGGACCCTAATCCGTCCCCGTCCCCTAACCCTAACCCTAGCCCGAACCCTAACCCTAACCCTTCCCCGAAGGCTGACCCTCACCCGTCCCCTAATCCTAACCCGTACGCTAACACTAACCCGCGCCCTCACACGCACGCTCCCCCTAAAGGGTTGCCGTACCCTCACCTGGACCCTAAACCGTCCCCGTCCCCTAACCCTAACCCTAGCCGAACCCTAACCCTAACCCTTCCCCGAAGCCTGACCCTCACCCGTCCCCTAATCCTAACCCGTACGCTAACACTAACCCGCGCCCTCACATGCACGCTCCCCCTAAAGCGTTGCCGTACCCTCACCTGGACCCTAAACCGTCCCCGTCCCCTAACCCTAACCCTAGCCCGAACCCTAACCCTAACCCTTCCCCGAAGCCTGACCCTCACCCGTCCCCTAATCCTAACCCGTACGCTAACACTAACACGCGCCCTCACACGCACGCTCCCCCTAAAGCGTTGCCGTACCCTCACCTGGACCCTAAACCGTCCCCGTCCCCTAAGCCTAACCCTAGCCCGAACCCTAACCCTAAACCTTCCCCGAAGCCTGACCCTCCCCCGTCCCCTAATCCTAACCCGTACGCTAACACTAACCCGCGCCCTCACACGCACGCTCCCCCTAAAGCGTTGCCGTACCCTCACCTGGACCCTAAACCGTCCCCGTCCCCTAACCCTAACCCTAGCCCGAACCCTAACCCTAACCCTTCCCCGAAGCCTGACCCTCACACGTCCCCTAATCCTAACCCGTACGCGAACACTAACCTGCGCCCTCACACGCACGCTCCCCCTAAAGCGTTTCCGTACCCTCACCTGGACCCTAAACCGTCCCCGTCCCCTAACCCTAACCCTAGCCCGAACCCTAACCCTAACCCTTCCCCGAAGCCTGACACTCCCCCGTCCCCTAATCCTAACCCGTACGCTAACACTAACCCGCGCCCTAACACGCACGCTCCCCCTAAAGCGTTGCCGTACCCTCACCTGGACCCTAAACCGTCCCCGTCCCCTAACCCTAACCCTAGCCCGAACCCTAACCCTAACCCTTCCCCGAAGCCTGACCCTCACCCGTCCCCTAATCCTAACCCGTACGCTAACACTAACCCGCGCACTCACACGCTCGCTCCGCCTAAAGCGTTGCCGTACCCTCACCTGGACCCTAAACCGTCCCCGTCCCCTAACCCTAACCCTAGCCCGAACCCTAACCCTAACCCTTCCCCGAAGCCTGACCCTCACCCGTCCCCTAATCCTAACCCGTACGCTAACACTAACCCGTGCCCTCACACGCACGCTCCCCCTAAAGCGTTGCCGTACCCTCACCTGGACCCTAAACCGTCCCCGTCCCCTAACCCTAACACTAACCCTTCCCCGAAGCCTGACCCTCACCCGTCCCCTAATCCTAACCCGTACGCTAACACTAACCCGCGCCCTCACACGCACGCTCCCCCTAAAACGTTGCCGTACCCTCACCTGGACCCTAATCCGTCCCCGTCCCCTAACCCTAACCCTAGCCCGAAACCTAACCCTAACCCTTCCCCGAAGCCTGACCCTCACCCGTCCCCTAATCCTAACCCGAACGCTAACACTAACCCGCGCCCTCACACGCACGCTCCCCCTAAAGCGTTGCCGTACCCTAACCTGGACCCTAAACCGTCCCCGGTCCTAACCCTAATCCTAGCCCGAACCCTAACCCTAACCCTTCCCCGAAGCCTGACCCTCACCCGTCCCATAATCCTAACCCGTACGCTAACACTAACCCGCGCCCTCACACGCACGCTCCCCCTAAAGCGTTGCCGTACCCTCACCTGGACCCTAAACCGTCCCCGTCCCCTAACCCTAACCCTAGCCCGAACCCTAACCCTAACCCTTCCCTGAAGCCTGACCCTCACCCGTCCCCTAATCCTAACACGTACGCTAACACTAACCCGCGCCCTCACACGCACGCTCCCCCTAAAGCGTTGCCGTACCCTCACCTGGACCCTAAACCGTCCCCGTCCCCTAACCCTAACCCTAGCCGAACCCTAAACCTAACCCTTCCCCGAAGCCGGACCCTCTCCCGTCCCCTAATCCTAACCCGTACGCTAATACTAACCCGTGCCCTCACACGCACGCTCCCCCTAAAGCGTTGCCGTACCCTCACCTGGACCCTAAACCGTCCCCGTCCCCTAACCCTAACCCTAACCCTTCCCCGAAGCCTGACCCTCACCCGTCCCCTAATCCTAACCCGTACGCTAACACTAACCCGCGCCCTCACACGCACGCTCCCCCTAAAACGTTGCCGTACCCTCACCTGGACCCTAATCCGTCCCCGTCCCCTAACCCTAACCCTAGCCCGAAACCTAACCCTAACCCTTCCCCGAAGCCTGACACTCACCCGTCCCCTAATCCTAACCCGAACGCTAACACTAACCCGCGCCCTCACACGCACGCTCCCCCTAAAGCGTTGCCGTACCCTAACCTGGACCCTAAACCGTCCCCGGTCCTAACCCTAATCCTAGCCCGAACCCTAACCCTAACCCTTCCCCGAAGCCTGACACTCACCCGTCCCATAATCCTAACCCGTACGCTAACACTAACCCGCGCCCTCACACGCACGCTCCCCCTAAAGCGTTGCCGTACCCTCACCTGGACCCTAAACCGTCCCCGTCCCCTAACCCTAACCCTAGCCCGAACCCTAACCCTAACCCTTCCCTGAAGCCTGACCCTCACCCGTCCCCTAATCCTAACACGTACGCTAACACTAACCCGCGCCCTCACACGCACGCTCCCCCTAAAGCGTTGCCGTACCCTCACCTGGACCCTAAACCGTCCCCGTCCCCTAACCCTAACCCTAGCCGAACCCTAAACCTAACCCTTCCCCGAAGCCGGACCCTCTCCCGTCCCCTAATCCTAACCCGTACGCTAACACTAACCCACGCCCTCACACGCACGCTCCCCCTAAAGCGTTGCCGTACCCTCACCTGGACCCTAAACTGTCCCCGTCCGCTAACCCTAACCCTAGCCCGAACCCTAACCCTAACACTTCCCCGAAGCCTGACCCTCACCCATCCCCTAATCCTAACCCGAACGCTAACACTAACCCTCGCCCTCACACGCACGCTCCCCCTAAAGCATTGCCGTACCCTCACCAGGACCCTAAACCGTCCCCGTCCCCTAACCCTAACCCTAGCCCGAACCCTAACCCTAACTCTTCCCCGAAGCCTGACCCTCAGCTGTCCCCTAATCCTAACCCGTACGCTAACACTTACCCGCGCCCTCACACGCACGCTCCCCCTAAAGCGTTGCCGTACCCTCACCTGGACCCTAAACCGTCCCCGTCCCCTAACCCTAACCCTAGCCCGAACCCTAACCCTAACCCTTCCCCGAAGCCTGACCCTCACCCGTCCCCTAATCCTAACCCGTACGCTAACACTAACACGCGCCCTCACACGCACGCTCCCCCTAAAGCGTTGCCGTACCCTCACCTGGACCCTAAACCGTCCCCGTCCCGTAACCCTAACCCTAGCCCGAACCCTAACCCTAAACCTTCCCCGAAGCCTGACCCTCCCCCGTCCCCTAATCCTAACCCGTACGCTAACACTAACCCGCGCCCTCACACGCACGCTCCCCCTAAAGCGTTGCCGAACCCTCACCTGGACCCTAAACCGTCCCCGTCCCCTAACCCTAACCCTAGCCCGAACCCTAACCCTAACCCTTCCCCGAAGCCTGACCCTCACACGTCCCCTAATCCTAACCCGTACGTGAACACTAACCTGCGCCCTCACACGCACGCTCCCCATAAAGCGTTTCCGTACCCTCACCTGGACCCTAAACCGTCCCCGTCCCCTAACCCTAACCCTAGCCCGAACCCTAACCCTAACCCTTTCCCGAAGCCTGACACTCCCCCGTCCCCTAATCCTAACCCGTACGCTAACACTAACCCGCGCCCTCACACGCACGCTCCCCCTAAAGCGTTGCCGTACCCTCACCTGGACCCTAAACCGTCCCCGTCCCCTAACCCTAACCCTAGCCCGAACCCTAACCCTAACCCTTCCCCGAAGCCTGACCCTCACCCGTCCCCTAATCCTAACCCGTACGCTAACACTAACCCGCGCACTCACACGCTCGCTCCGCCTAAAGCGTTGCCGTACCCTCACCTGGACCCTAAACCGTCCCCGTCCCCTAACCCTAACCCTAGCCCGAACCCTAACCCTAACTCTTCCCCGAAGCCTGACCCTCACCCGTCCCCTAATCCTAACCCGTACGCTAACACTAACCCGTACCCTCACACGCACGCTCCCCCTAAAGCGTTGCCGTACCCTCACCTGGACCCTAAACCGTCCCCGTCCCCTAACCCTAACCCTAACCCTTCCCCGAAGCCTGACCCTCACCCGTCCCCTAATCCTAACCCGTACGCTAACACTAACCCGCGCCCTCACACGCACGCTCCCCCTAAAACGTTGCCGTACCCTCACCTGGACCCTAATCCGTCCCCGTCCCCTAACCCTAACCCTAGCCCGAAACCTAACCCTAACCCTTCCCCGAAGCCTGACCCTCACCCGTCCCCTAATCCTAACCCGAACGCTAACACTAACCCGCGCCCTCACACGCACGCTCCCCCTAAAGCGTTGCCGTACCCTAACCTGGACCCTAAACCGTCCCCGGTCCTAACCCTAATCCTAGCCCGAACCCTAACCCTAACCCTTCCCCGAAGCCTGACCCTCACCCGTCCCATAATCCTAACCCGTACGCTAACACTAACCCGCGCCCTCACACGCACGCTCCCCCTAAAGCGTTGCCGTACCCTCACCTGGACCCTAAACCGTCCCCGTCCCCTAACCCTAACCCTAGCCCGAACCCTAACCCTAACCCTTCCCTGAAGCCTGACCCTCACCCGTGCCCTAATCCTAACACATACGCTAACACTAACCCGCGCCCTCACACGCACGCTCCCCCTAAAGCGTTGCCGTACCCTCACCTGGACCCTAAACCGTCCCCGTCCCCTAACCCTAACCCTAGACCGAACCCTAACCCTAACCCTTCCCCGAAGCCTGATCCTCACCCGTCCCCTAATCCTAACCCGTACGCTAACACTAACCCGTGCCCTCACACGCACGCTCCCGCTAAAGAGTTGCCGTACCCTCACCTGGACCCTAAACCGTCCCCGTCCCCTAACCCTAACCCTAACCCTTCCCCGAAGCCTGACCCTCACCCGTCCCCTAATCCTAACCCGTACGCTAACACTAACCCGCGCCCTCACACGCACGCTCCCCCTAAAGCGTTGCCGTACCCTCACCTGGACCCTAAACCGTCCCCGTCCCCTAACCCTAACCCTAGCCGAACCCTAAACCTAACCCTTCCCCGAAGCCGGACCCTCTCCCGTCCCCTAATCCTAACCCGTACGCTAACACTAACCCACGCCCTCACACGCACGCTCCCCCTAAAGCGTTGCCGTACCCTCACCTGGACCCTAAACTGTCCCCGTCCGCTAACCCTAACCCTAGCCCGAACCCTAACCCTAAAACTTCCCCGAAGCCTGACCCTCACCCATCCCCTAATCCTAACCCGAACGCTAACACTAACCCTCGCCCTCACACGCACGCTCCCCCTAAAGCATTGCCGTACCCTCACCAGGACCCTAAACCGTCCCCGTCCCCTAACCCTAACCCTAGCCCGAACCCTAACCCTAACCCTTCCCCGAAGCCTGACCCTCACCTGTCCCCTAATCCTAACCCGTACGCTAACACTAACCCGCGCCCTCACACGCACGCTCCCCTTAAAGCGTTGCCGTACCCTCACCTGGACCCTAAACCGTCCCCGTCCCCTAACCCTAACCCTAGCCCGAACCCTAACCCTAACCCTTCCCCGAAGCCTGACCCTCACCCGTCCCCTAATCCTAACCCGTACGCTAACACTAACACGCGCCCTCACACGCACGCTCCCCCTAAAGCGTTGCCGTACCCTCACCTGGACCCTAAACCGTCCCCGTCCCCTAAGCCTAACCCTAGCCCGAACCCTAACCCTAAACCTTCCCCGAAGCCTGACCCTCCCCCGTCCCCTAATCCTAACCCGTACGCTAACACTAACCCGCGCCCTCACACGCACGCTCCCCCTAAAGCGTTGCCGTACCCTCACCTGGACCCTAAACCGTCCCCGTCCCCTAAACCTAACACTAGCCCGAACCCTAACCCTAACCCTTCCCCGAAGCCTGACCCTCACACGTCCCCTAATCCTAACCCGTACGTGAACACTAACCTGCGCCCTCACACGCACGCTCCGCCTAAAGCGTTGCCGTACACTCACCTGGACCCTAAACCGTCCCCGTCCCCTAACCCTAACTCTAGCCCGAACCCTAACCCTAACCCTTCCCCGAAGCCTGACCCTCACCCGTCCCCTAATCCTAACCCGTACGCTAACACTAACCCCCGCACTCACACGCACGCTCCCCCTAAAGCGTTGCCGTACCCTCACCTGGACCCTAAACCGTCCCCGTCCCCTAACCCTAACCCTAGCCCGAACCCTAACCCTAACCCTTCCCCGAAGCCTGACCCTCACCCGTCCCCTAATCCTAACCCGTACGCTAACACTAACCCGTGCCCTCACACGCACGCTCCCCCTAAAGCGTTGCCGTACCCTCACCTGGACCCTAAACCGTCCCCGTCCCCTAACCCTAACCCTAACCCTTCCCCGAAGCCTGACCCTCACCCTTCCCCTAATCCTAACCCGTACGCTAACACTAACCCGCACCCTCACACGCACGCTCCCCCTAAAACGTTGCCGTACCCTCACCTGGACCCTAATCCGTCCCCGTCCCCTAACCCTAACCCTAGCCCGAAACCTAACCCTAACCCTTCCCCGAAGCCTGACCCTCACCCGTCCCCTAATCCTAACCCGAACGCTAACACTAACCCGCGCCCTCACACGCACGCTCCCCCTAAAGCGTTGCCGTACCCTAACCTGGACCCTAAACCGTCCCCGGTCCTAACCCTAATCCTAGCCCGAACCCTAACCCTAACCCTTCCCCGAAGCCTGACCCTCACCCGTCCCATAATCCTAACCCGTACGCTAACACTAACCCGCGCCCTCACACGCACGCTCCCCCTAAAGCGTTGCCGTACCCTCACCTGGACCCTAAACCGTCCCCGTCCCCTAACCCTAACCCTAGCCCGAACCCTAACCCTAACCCTTCCCCGAAGCCTGACCCTCACATGTCCCCTAATCCTAACCCGTACGCGAAAACTAACCTGCGCCCTCACACGCACGCTCCCCCTAAAGCGTTTCCGTACCCTCACCTGGACCCTAAACCGTCCCCGTCCCCTAACCCTAACCCTAGCCCGAACCCTAACCCTAACACTTCCCCGAAGCCTGACACTCCCCCGTCCCCTAATCCTAAACCGTACGCTAACACTAACCCGCGCCCTCACACGCACGCTCCCCCTGAAGCGTTGCCGTACCCTCACCTGGACCCTAAACCGTCCCCGTCCCCTAACCCTAACCCTAGCCCGAACCCTAACCCTAACCCTTCCCCGAAGCCTGACCCTCACACGTCTCCTAATCCTCACCCGTACGCTAACACTAAGCTGCGCCCTCACACGCTCGCTCCGCCTAAAGCGTTGCCGTACACTCACCTGGACCCTAAACCGTCCCCGTCCCCTAACCCTAACTCTAGCCCGAACCCTAACCCTAACCCTTCCCCGAAGCCTGACCCTCACCCGTCCCCTAATCCTAACCCGTACGCTAACACTAACCCGCGCCCTCACACGCACGCTCCCCCTAAAGCGTTGCCGTACCCTCACCTGGACCCTAAACCGTCCCCGTCCCCTAACCCTAACCCTAGCCCGAACCCTAACCCTAACCCTTCCCCGAAGCCTGACCCTCACCCGTCCCCTAATCCTAACCCGTACGCTAACACTAACCCGTGCGCTCACACGCACGCTCCCCCTAAAGCGTTGCTGTACCCTCACCTGGACCCTAAACCGTCCCCGTCCCCTAACCCTAACCCTAGCCCGAACCCTAACCCTAACCCTTGCCCGAAGCCTGACCCTCACCCGTCCCCTAATCCTAACCCGTACGCTAACACTAACCCGTGCCCTCACACGCACGCTCACCCTAAAGCGTTGCCGTACCCTCACCTGGACCCTAAACCGTCCCCGTCCCCTAACCCTAACCCTAACCCTTCCCCGAAGCCTGACCCTCACCCGTCCTCTAATCCTAACCCGTACGCTAACACTAACCCGCGCCCACACACGCACGCTCCCCCTAAAACGTTGCCGTACCCTCACCTGGACCCTAAGCCGTCCCCGTCCCCTAACACTAACCCTAGCCCGAACCCTAACCCTAACCCTTCCCCGAAGCCTGACCCTCACACGTCTCCTAATCCTCACCCGTACGCTAACACTAAGCTGCGCCCTCACACGCTCGCTCCGCCTAAAGCGTTGCCGTACACTCACCTGGACCCTAAACCGTCCCCGTCCCCTAACCCTAACTCTAGCCCGAACCCTAACCCTAACCCTTCCCCGAAGCCTGACCCTCACCCGTCCCCTAATCCTAACCCGTACGCTAACACTAACCCGCGCCCTCACACGCACGCTCCCCCTAAAGCGTTGCCGTACCCTCACCTGGACCCTAAACCGTCCCCGTCCCCTAACCCTAACCCTAGCCCGAACCCTAACCCTAACCCTTCCCCGAAGCCTGACCCTCACCCGTCCCCTAATCCTAACCCGTACGCTAACACTAACCCGTGCGCTCACACGCACGCTCCCCCTAAAGCGTTGCTGTACCCTCACCTGGACCCTAAACCGTCCCCGTCCCCTAACCCTAACCCTAGCCCGAACCCTAACCCTAACCCTTGCCCGAAGCCTGACCCTCACCCGTCCCCTAATCCTAACCCGTACGCTAACACTAACCCGCGCCCTCACACGCACGCTCACCCTAAAGCGTTGCCGTACCCTCACCTGGACCCTAAACCGTCCCCGTCCCCTAACCCTAACCCTAACCCTTCCCCGAAGCCTGACCCTCACCCGTCCTCTAATCCTAACCCGTACGCTAACACTAACCCGCGCCCACACACGCACGCTCCCCCTAAAACGTTGCCGTACCCTCACCTGGACCCTAAGCCGTCCCCGTCCCCTAACACTAACCCTAGCCCGAACCGTAACCCTAACCCTTCCCCGAAGGCTGACCCTCACCCGTCCCCTAATCCTAACCCGTACGCTAACACTAACCCGCGCCCTCACACGCATGCTCCCCCTAAAGGGTTGCCGTACCCTCACCTGGACCCTAAACCGTCCCCGTCCCCTAACCCTAACCCTAGCCGAAACCTAACCCTAACCCTTCCCCGAAGCCTGACCCTCACCCGTCCCCTAATCCTAACCCGTACGCTAACACTAACCCGCGCCCTCACACGCACGCTCCCCCTAAAACGTTGCCGTACCCTCACCTGGACCCTAATCCGTCCCCGTCCCCTAACCCTAACCCTAGACCGAACCCTAACCCTAACCCTTCCCCGAAGGCTGACCCTCACCCGTCCCCTAATCCTAACCCGTACGCTAACACTAACCCGCGCCCTCACACGCACGCTCCCCCTAAAGGGTTGCCGTACCCTCACCTGGACCCTAAACCGTCCCCGTCCCCTAACCCTAACCCTAGCCGAACCCTAACCCTAACCCTTCCCCGAAGCCTGACCCTCACCCGTCCCCTAATCCTAACCCGTACGCTAACACTAACCCGCGCCCTCACACGCACGCTCCCCCTAAAGCGTTGCCGTACCCTCACCTGGACCCTAAACCGTCCCCGTCCCCTAACCCTAACCCTAGCCCGAACCCTAGCCCTAACCCTTCCCCGAAGCCTGACCCTCACACGTCCCCTAATCCTCACCCGTACGCTAACACTAAGCTGCGCCCTCACACGCTCGCTCCGCCTAAAGCGTTGCCGTACCCTCACCTGGACCCTAAACCGTCCCCGTCCCCTAACCCTAACTCTAGCCCGAACCCTAACCCTAACCCTTCCCCGAAGCCTGACCCTCACCCGTCCCCTAATCCTAACCCGTACGCTAAAACTAACCCGCGCCCTCACACACACGCTCCCCCTAAAGCGTTGCCGTACCCTCACCTGGACCCTAAACCGTCCCCGTCCCCTAACCCTAACCCTAGCCCGAACCCTAACCCTAACCATTCCCCGAAGCCTGACCCTCACCCGTCCCCTAATCCTAACGCGTACGCTAACACTAACCCGTTCCCTCACACGCACGCTCCCCCTAAAGCGTTGCCGTACCCTCACCTGGACCCTAAACCGTCCCCGTCCCCTAACCCTAACCCTAACACTTCCCCGAAGCCTGACCCTCACCCGTCCCCTAATCCTAACCCGTACGCTAACACTAACCCGCGCCCTCACACGCACGCTCCCCCTAAAACGTTGCCGTACCCTCACCTGGACCCTAATCCGTCCCCGTCCCCTAACCCTAACCCTAGCCCGAACCCTAACCCTAACCCTTCCCCGAAGCCTGACCCTCACCCGTCCCCTAATCCTAACCCGTACGCTAACACTAACCCGTGCCCTCACACGCACGCTCCCCCTAAAGCGTTGCCGTACCCTCACCTGGACCCTAAACCGTCCCCGTCCCCTAACCCTAACCCTAACCCTTCCCCGAAGCCTGACCCTCACCCGTCCTCTAATCCTAACCCGTACGCTAACACTAACCCGCGCCCACACACGCACGCTCCCCCTAAAACGTTGCCGTACCCTCACCTGGACCCTAAGCCGTCCCCGTCCCCTAACACTAACCCTTGCCCGAACCGTAACCCTAACCCTTCCCCGAAGGCTGACCCTCACCCGTCCCCTAATCCTACCCCGTACGCTAACACTAACCCGCGCCCTCACACGCACGCTCCCCCTAAAGCGTTGCCGTACCCTCACCTGGACCCTAAACCGTCCCCGTCCCCTAACCCTAACCCTAGCCCGAACCCTAGCCCTAACCCTTCCCCGAAGCCTGACCCTCACACGTCCCCTAATCCTCACCCGTACGCTAACACTAAGCTGCGCCCTCACACGCTCGCTCCGCCTAAAGCGTTGCCGTACCCTCACCTGGACCCTAAACCGTCCCCGTCCCCTAACCCTAACTCTAGCCCGAACCCTAACCCTAACCCTTCCCCGAAGCCTGACCCTCACCCGTCCCCTAATCCTAACCCGTACGCTAACACTAACCCGCACCCTCACACGCACGCTCCCCCTAAAGCGTTGCCGTACCCTCACCTGGACCCTAAACCGTCCCCGTCCCCTAACCCTAACCCTAGCCCGAACCCTAACCCTAACCATTCCCCGAAGCCTGACCCTCACCCGTCCCCTAATCCTAACCCGTACGCTAACACTAACCCGTGCCCTCACACGCACGCTCCCCCTAAAGCGTTGCCGTACCCTCACCTGGACCCTAAACCGTCCCCTAACCCTAACCCTAACCCTAACCCTTCCCAGAAGCCTGACCCTCACCCGTCCCCTAATCCTAACCCGTACGCTAACACTAACCCGCGCCCTCACACGCACGCTCCCCCTAAAACGTTGCCGTACACTCACCTGGACCCTAATCCGTCCCCGTCCCCTAACCCTAACCCTAGCCCGAAACCTAACCCTAACCCTTCCCCGAAGCATGACCCTCACCCGTCCCCTAATCCTAACCCGAACGCTAACACTAACCCGCGCCCTCACACGCACGCTCCCCCTAAAGCGTTGCCGTACCCTAACCTGGACCCTAAACCGTCCCCGGTCCTAACCCTAATCCTAGCCCGAACCCTAACCCTAACCCTTCCCCGAAGCCTGACCCTCACACGTCCCCTAATCCTAACCCGTACGCGAACACTAACCTGCGCCTTCACACGCACGCTCCCCCTAAAGCGTTTCCGTACCCTCACCTGGACCCTAAACCGTCCCCGTCCCCTAACCCTAACCCTAGCCCGAACCCTAACCCTAACCCTTCCCCGAAGCCTGACACTCCCCCGTCCCCTAATCCTAACCCGTACGCTAACAGTAACCCGCGCCCTCACACGCACGCTCCCCCTAAAGCGTTCCCGTACCCTCACCTGGACCCTAAACCGTCCCCGTCCCCTAACCCTAACCCTAGCCCGAACCCTAACCCTATCCCTTCCCCGAAGCCTGACCCTCACACGTCTCCTAATCCTCACCCGTACGCTAACACTAAGCTGCGCCCTCACACGCTCGCTCCGCCTAAAGCGTTGCCGTACCCTCACCTGGACCCTAAACCGTCCCCGTCCCCTAACCCTAACTCTAGCCCGAACCCTAACCCTAACACTTCCCCGAAGCCTGACCCTCACCCGTCCCCTAATCCTAACCCGTACGCTAACACTAACCCGCGCCCTCACACGCACGCTCCCCCTAAAGCGTTGCCGTACCCTCACCTGGACCCTAAACCGTCCCCGTCCCCTAACCCTAACCCTAGCCCGAACCCTAACCCTAACACTTCCCCGAAGCCTGACCCTCACCCGTCCCCTAATCCTAACCCGTACGCTAACACTAACCCGTGCCCTCACACGCACGCTCCCCCTAAAGCGTTGCCGTACCCTCACCTGGACCCTAAACCGTCCCCGTCCCCTAACCCTAACCCTAACCCGAACCCTAACCCTAACCCTTCCCTGAAGCCTGACCCTCACCCGTCCCCTAATCCTAACCCGTACGCTAACACTAACCCGTGCCCTCACACGCACGCTCCCCCTAAAGCGTTGCCGTACCCTCACCTGGACCCTAAACCGTCCCCGTCCCCTAACCCTAACCCTAGCCCGAACCCTAACCCTAACCCTTCCCCGAAGCCTGACCCTCACCCGTCCCCTAATCCTAACCCGTACGCTAACACTAACCCGTGCCCTCACATGCACGCTCCACCTAAAGCGTTGCCGTACCCTCACCTGGACCCTAAACCGTCCCCGTCCCCTAACCCTAACCCTAACCCTTCCCCGAAGCCTGACCCTCACCCGTCCTCTAATCCTAACCCGTACGCTAACACTAACCCGCGCCCACACACGCACGCTCCCCCTAAAACGTTGCCGTACCCTCACCAGGACCCTAAGCCGTCCCCGTCCCCTAACCCTAACCCTAGCCCGAACCCTAACCCTAACCCTTCCCCGAAGGCTGACCCTCACCCGTCCCCTAATCCTAACCCGTACGCTAACACTAACCCGCGCCCTCACACGCACGCTCCCCCTAAAGGGTTGCCGTACCCTCACCTGGACCCTAAACTTTCCCCGTCCCTTAACCCTAACCCTAGCCGAACCCTAACCCTAACCCTTCCCCGAAGCCTGACCCTCACCCGTCCCCTAATCCTAACCCGTACGCTAACACTAACCCGCGCCCTCACACGCACGCTCCCCCTAAAGCGTTGCCGTACCCTCACCTGGACCCTAAACCGTCCCCGTCCCCTAACCCTAACCCTAGCCCGAACCCTAACCCTTCCCCGTAGCCTGACCCTCACCCGTCCCCTAATCCTAACCCGTACGCTAACACTAACCCGCGCCCTCACACGCACGCTCCCCCTAAAGCGTTGCCGTACCCTCACCTGGACCATAAACCGTCCCCGTCCCCTAACCCTAACCCTAGCCCGAACCCTAACCCTAACCCTTCCCCGAACCCTGACCCTCACACGTCCCCTAATCCTAACCCGTACGCCTACACTAACCCACGCCCTCACACGCACGCTCCCCCTAAAGCGTTGCCGTACCCTCACCTGGACCCTAAACCGTCCCCGTCCCCTAACCCTAACCCTAGCCCGAAACCTAACCCTAACCCTTCCCCGAAGCCTGACCCTCACACGTCCCCTAATCCTCACCCGTACGCTAACACTAAGCTGCGCCCTCACACGCTCGCTCCGCCTAAAGCGTTGCCGTACCCTCACCTGGACCCTAAACCGTCCCCGTCCCCTAACCCTAACTCTAGCCCGAACCCTAAACCTAACCCTTCCCCGAAGCCTGACCCTCACCCGTCCCCTAAACCTAACCCGTACGCTAACACTAACCCACGCCCTCACACGCACGCTCCCCCTAAAGCGTTGCCGTACCCTCACCTGGACCCTAAACCGTCCCCGTCCCGTAACCCTAACCCTAGCCCGAACCCTAACCCTAACCCTTCCCCGAAGCCTGACCCTCCCCCGTCCCCTAATCCTAACCCGTACGCTAACACTAACCCGTGCCCTCACACGCACGCTCCCCCTAAAGCGTTGCCGTACCCTCACCTGGACCCTAAACCGTCCCCGTCCCCTAACCCTAACCCTAGCCCGAACCCTAACCCTAACCCTTCCCCGAAACCTGACCCTCACCCGTCCCCTAATCCTAATCCGTACGCTAACACTAACCCGTGCCCTCACACGCCCGCTCCCCCTAAAGCATTGCCGTACCCTCACCTGGACCCTAAACCGTCCCCGTCCCCTAACCCTAACCCTAACCCTTCCCCGAAGCCTGACCCTCACCCGTCCCCTAATCCTAACCCATACGCTAACACTAACCCGCGCCCTCACACGCACGCTCCCTCTAAAACGTTGCCGTACCCTCACCTGGACCCTAATCCGTCCCCGTCCCCTAACCCTAACCCTAGCCCGAACCCTAACCCTAACCCTTCCCCGAAGCCTGACCCTCACCCGTCCCCTAATCCTAACCCGAACGCTAACACTAACCCGCGCCCTCACACGCACGCTCCCCCTAAAGCATTGCCGTACCCTAACCTGGACCCTAAACCGTCCCCGGTCCTAACCCTAATCCTAGCCCGAACCCTAACCCTAACCCTTCCCCGAAGCCTGACCCTCACCCGTCCCATAATCCTAACCCGTACGCTAACACTAACCCGCGCCCTCACACGCACGCTCCCCCTAAAGCGTTGCCGTACCCTCACCTGGACCCTAAACCGTCCCCGTCCCCTAACCCTAACCCTAGCCCGAACCCTAACCCTAACACTTCCCCGAAGCCTGACCCTCACACGTCCCCTAATCCTAACCCGTACGCGAACACTAACCTGCGCCCTCACATGCACGCTCCCCCTATAGCGTTTCCGTACCCTCACCTGGACCCTAAACCGTCCCCGTCCCCTAACCCTAACCCTAGCCCGAACCCTAAACCTAACCCTTCCCCGAAGCCTGACCCTCACACGTCCCCTAATCCTCACCCGTACGCTAACACTAAGCTGCGCCCTCACACGCTCGCTCCGCCTAAAGCGTTGCCGTACCCTCACCTGGACCCTAAACCGTCCCCGTCCCCTAACCCTAACTCTAGCTCGAACCCTAACCCTAACCCTTCCCCGAAGCCTGACCCTCACCCGTCCCCTAATCCTAACCCGTACGCTAACACTAACCCGCGCCCTCACACGCACGCTCCCCCTAAAGCGTTTCCGTACCCTCACCTGGACCCTAAACCGTCCCCGTCCCCTAACCCTAACCCTAGCCCAAACCCTAACCCTAACCCTTCCCCGAAGCCTGACACTCCCCCGTCCCCTAATCCTAACCCGTACGCTAACACTAACCCGCGCCCTCACACGCACGCTCCCCCTAAAGCGTTGCCGTACCCTCACCTGGACCCTAAACCGTCCCCGTCCCCTAACCCTAACCCTAGCTCGAACCCTAACCCTAACCCTTCCCCGAAGCCTGACCCTCACCCGTCCCCTAATCCTAACCCGTACGCTAACACTAACCCGTGCCCTCACACGCACGCTCCCCCTAAAGCGTTGCCGTACCCTCACCTGGACCCTAAACCGTCCCCGTCCCCTAACCCTAATCCTAGCCCGAACCCTAACCCTAACCCTTCCCCGAAGCCTGACACTCCCCCGTCCCCTAATCCTAACCCGTACGCTAACACTAACCCGGGCCCTCACACGCACGCTCCCCCTAAAGCGTTGCCGTACCCTAACCTGGACCCTAAACCGTCCCCGGTCCTAACCCTAATCCTAGCCCGAACCCTAACCCTAACCCTTCCCCGAAGCCTGACCCTCACCCGTCCCATAATCCTAACCCGTACGCTAACACTAACCCGCGCCCTCACACGCACGCTCCCCCTAAAGCGTTGCCGTACCCTCACCTGGACCCTAAACCGTCCCCGTCCCCTAACCCTAACCCTAGCCCGAACCCTAACCCTAACCCTTCCCCGAAGCCTGACACTCCCCCGTCCCCTAATCCTAACCCGTACGCTAACACTAACCCGGGCCCTCACACGCACGCTCCCCCTAAAGCGTTGCCGTACCCTCACCTGGACCCTAAACCGTCCCCGTCCCCTAACCCTAACCCTAGCCCAAACCCTAACCCTAACCCTTCCCCGAAGCCTGACCCTCACACGTCCCCTAATCCTCACACGTACGCTAACACTAAGCTGTGCCCTCACACGCTCGCTCCGCCTAAAGCGTTGCCGTACCCTCACCTGGACCCTAAACCGTCCCCGTCCCCTAACCCTAACTCTAGCCCGAACCCTAACCCTAACACTTCCCCGAAGCCTGACCCTCACCCGTCCCCTAATCCTAACCCGTACGCTAACACTAACCCGCGCCCTCACACGCACGCTCCCCCTAAAGCGTTGCCGTACCCTCACCTGGACCCTAAACCGTCCCCGTCCCCTAACCCTAACCCTAGCCCGAACCCTAACCCTAACCCTTCCCCGAAGCCTGACCCTATCCCGTCCCCTAATCCTAACCCGTACGCTAACACTAACCCGTGCCCTCACACGCACGCTCCCCCTAAAGCGTTGCCGTACCCTCACCTGGACCCTAAACCGTCCTCGTCCCCTAACCCTAACCCTAACCCTTCCCCGAAGCCTGACCCTCACCCGTCCTCTAATCCTAACCCGTACGCTAACACTAACCTGCGCCCACACACGCACGCTCCCCCTAAAACGTTGCCGTACCCTCACCTGGACCCTAAGCCGTCCCCGTCCCCTAACCCTAACCCTAGCCCGAACCCTAACCCTAACCCTTCCCCGAAGGCTGACCCTCACCCGTCCCCTAATCCTAACACGTACGCTAACACTAACCCGCGCCCCCACACGCACGCTCCCCCTAAAGGGTTGCCGTACCCTCACCTGGACCCTAAACCGTCCCCGTCCCCTAACCCTAACCCTAGCCGAACCCTAACCCTAACTCTTCCCCGAAGCCTGACCCTCACCCGTCCCCTAATCCTAACCCGTACGCTAACACTAACCCGCGCCCTCACACGCACGCTCCCCCTAAAGCGTTGCCGTACCCTCACCTGGACCCTAAACAGTCCCCGTCCCCTAACCTAACCCTAGCCCGAACCCTAACCCTTCCCCGTAGCCTGACCCTCACCCGTCCCCTAATCCTAACCCGTACGCTAACACTAACCCGCGCCCTCACACGCACGCTCCCCCTAAAGCGTTGCCGTACCCTCACCTGGACCCTAAACCGTCCCCGTCCCCTAACCCTAACCCTAGCCCGAACCCTAACCCTAACCCTTCCCCGAAGCCTGACCCTCACACGTCCCCTAATCCTAACCCGTACGCTAACACTAACCCACGCCCTCACACGCACGCTCCCCCTAAAGCGTTGCCGTACCCTCACCTGGACCCTAAACCGTCCCCGTCCCCTAACCCTAACCCTAGCCCGAACCCTAACCCTAACCCTTCCCCGAAGCCTGACCCTCACCCGTCCCCTAATCCTAACCCGAACGCTAACACTAACCCGCGCCCTCACATGCACGCTCCCCCTAAAGCGTTGCCGTACCCTCACCTGGACCCTAAACCGTCCCCGTCCCCTAACCCTAACCCTAGCCCGAACCCTAACCCTAACCCTTCCCCGAAGCCTGACCCTCACCCGTCCCCTAATCCTAACCCGTACGCTAACACTAACCCGCGCCCTCACACGCACGCTCCCCCTAAAGCGTTGCCGTACCCTCACCTGGACCCTAAACCGTCCCCGTCCCCTAACCCTAACCCTAGCCCGAACCCTAACCCTAACCCTTCCCCGAAGCCTGACCCTCACACGTCCCCTAATCCTAACCCGTACGCTAACACTAACCCACGCCCTCACACGCACGCTCCCCCTAAAGCGTTGCCGTACCCTCACCTGGACCCTAAACCGTCCCCATCCCCTAACCCTAACCCTAGCCCGAACCCTAACCCTAACCCTTCCCCGAAGCCTGACCCTCACCCGTCCCCTAATCCTAACCCGAACGCTAACACTAACCCGCGCCCTCACACGCACGCTCCCCCTAAAGCGTTGCCGTACCCTAACCTGGACCCTAAACCGTCCCCGGTCCTAACCCTAATCCTAGCCCGAACCCTAACCCTAACCCTTCTCCGAAGCCTGACCCTCACCCGTCCCATAATCCTAACCCGTACGCTAACACTAACCTGCGCCCTCACACGCACGCTCCCCCTAAAGCGTTGCCGTACCCTCACCTGGACCCTAAACCGTCCCCGTCCCCTAACCCTAACCCTAGCCCGAACCCTAACCCCAACCCTTCCCCGAAGCCTGACCCTCACACGTCCCCTAATCCTAACCCGTACGCGAACACTAACCTGCGCCCTCACACGCACGCTCCCCCTAAAGCGTTTCCGTACCCTCACCTGGACCCTAAACCGTCCCCGTCCCCTAACCCTAACCCTAGCCCGAAACCTAACCCTAACCCTTCCCCGAATCCTGACACTCCCCCGTCCCCTAATCCTAACCCGTACGCTAACACTAACCCGCGCCCTCACACGCATGCTCCCCCTAAAGCGTTGCCGTACCCTCACCTGGACCCTAAACCGTCCCCGTCCCCTAACCCTAACCCTAGCCCGAACCCTAACACTAACCCTTCCCCGAAGCCTGACCCTCACACGTCCCCTAATCCTCACCCGTATGCTAACACTAAGCTGCGCCCTCACACGCTCGCTCCGCCTAAAGCGTTGCCGTACCCTCACCTGGACCCTAAACCATCCCCGTCCCCTAACCCTAACTCTAGCCCGAACCCTAACCCTAACCCTTCCCCGAAGCCTGACCCTCACACGTCCCCTAATCCTAACCCGTACGCTAACACTAACCCGCGCCCTCACACGCACGCTCCCCCTAAAGCGTTGCCGTACCCTCACCTGGACCCTAAACCGTCCCCGTCCCCTAACCCTAACCCTAGCCCGAACCCTAATCCTAACCCTTCCCCGAAGCCTGACCCTCACCCGTCCCCTAATCCTAACCCGTACGCTAACACTAACCCGCGCCCTCACACGCACGCTCCCCCTAAAGGGTTGCCGTACCCTCACCTGGACCCTAAACCGTCCCCGTCCCCTAACCCTAACCCTAGCCCGAACCTTAACCCTAACCCTTCCCCGAAGCCTGACACTCCCCCGTCCCCTAATCCTAACCCGTACGCTAACACTAACCCGCGCCCTCACACGCACGCTCCCCCTAAAGCGTTGCCGTACCCTCACCTGGACCCTAAACCGTCCCCGTCCCCTAACCCTAACCCTAGCCCGAACCCTAACCCTAACCCTTCCCCGAAGCCTGACCCTCACACGTCCCCTAATCCTCACCCGTACGCTAACCCTAAGCTTCGCCCTCACACGCTCGCTCCGCCTAAAGCGTTGCCGTACCCTCACCTGGACCCTAAACCGTCCCCGTCCCCTAACCCTAACTCTAGCCCGAACCCTAACCCTAACCCTTCCCCGAAGCCTGACCCTCACCCGTCCCCTAATCCTAACTCGTACGCTAACACTAACCCGCGCCCTCACACGCACGCTCCCCCTAAAGCGTTGCCGTACCCTCACCTGGACCCTAAACCATCCCCGTCCCCTAACCCTAACCCTAGCCCGAACCCTAACCCTAACCCTTCCCCGAAGCCTGACCCTCACCCGTCCCCTAATCCTAACCCGTACGCTAACACTAACCCGTGCCCTCACACGCACGCTCCCCCTAAAGCGTTGCCGTACCCTCACCTGGACCCTAAACCGTCCCCGTCCCCTAACCCTAACCCTAACCCTTCCCCGAAGCCTGACCCTCACCCGTCCTCTAATCCTAACCCGTACGCTAACACTAACCCGCGCCCACACACGCACGCTCCCCCTAAAACGTTGCCGTACCCTCACCTGGACCCTAAGCCGTCCCCGTCCCCTAACCCTAACCCTAGCCCGAACCCTAACCCTAACCCTTCCCCGAAGGCTGACCCTCACCCGTCCCCTAATCCTAACCCGTACGCTAACACTAACCCGCGCCCTCACACGCACGCTCCCCCTAAAGGGTTGCCGTACCCTCACCTGGACCCTAAACCGTCCCCGTCCCCTAATCCTAACCCTAGCCGAACCCTAACCCTAACACTTCCCCGAAGCCTGACCCTCACCCGTCCCCTAATCCTAACCCGTACGCTAACACTAACCCGCGCCATCACACGCACGCTCCCCCTAAAGCGTTGCCGTACCCTCACCTGGACCCTAAACCGTCCCCGTCCCCTAACCCTAACCCTAGCCCGAACGCTAACCCTTCCCCATAGCCTGACCCTCACCCGTTCCCTAATCCTAACCCGTACGCTAACACTAACCCGCGCCCTCACACGCACGCTCCCCCTAAAGCGTTGCCGTACCCTCACCTGGACCCTAAACCGTCCCCGTCCCCTAACCCTAACCCTAGCCCGAACCCTAAACCTAACCCTTCCCCGAAGCCTGACCCTCACACGTCCCCTAATCCTAACCCGTACGCTAACACTAACCCACGCCCTCACACGCACGCTCCCCCTAAAGCGTTGCCGTACCCTCACCTGGACCGTAAACCGTCCCCGTCCCCTAACCCTAACCCTAGCCCGAACCCTAACCCTAACCCTTCCCCGAAGCCTGACCCTCACCCGTCCTCTAATCCTAACCCGTACGCTAACACTAAACCGCGCCCACACACGCACGCTCCCCCTAAAACGTTGCCGTACCCTCACCTGGACCCTAAGCCGTCCCCGTCCCCTAACCCTAACCCTAGCCCGAACCCTAACCCTAACCCTTCCCCGAAGGCTGACCCTCACCCGTCCCCTAATCCTAACCCGTACGCTAACACTAACCCGCGCCCTCACACGCACGCTCCCCCTAAAGGGTTGCCATACCCTCACCTGGACCCTAAACCGTCCCCGTCCCCTAACCCTAACCCTAGCCGAACCCTAACCCTAACCCTTCCCCGAAGCCTGACCCTCACCCGTCCCCTAATCCTAACCCGTACGCTAACACTAACCCGCGCCCTCACACGCACGCTCCCCCTAAAGCGTTGCCGTACCCTCACCTGGACCCTAAACCGTCCCCGTCCCCTAACCTAACCCTAGCCCGAACCCTAACCCTTCCCCGTAGCCTGACCCTCACCCGTCCCCTAATCCTAACCCGTACGCTAACACTAACCCGCGCCCTCACACGCACGCTCCCCCTAAAGCGTTGCCGTACCCTCACCTGAACCCTAAACCGTCCCCGTCCCCTAACCCTAACCGTAGCCCGAACCCTAACCCTAACCCTTCCCCGAAGCCTGACCCTCACACGTCCCCTAATCCTAACCCGTACGCTAACACTAACCCACGCCCTCACACGCACGCTCCCCCTAAAGCGTTGCCGTACCCTCACCTGGACCCTAAACCGTCCCCGTCCCCTAACCCTAACCCTAGCCCGAACCCTAACCCTAACCGTTCCCCGAAGCCTGACCCTCACCCGTCCCCTAATCCTAACCCGAACGCTAAAACTAACCCCCGCCCTCACATGCACGCTCCCCCTAAAGCGTTGCCGTACCCTCACCTGGACCCTAAACCGTCCCCGTGCCCTAACACTAACCCTAGCCCGAACCCTAACCCTAACCCTTCCCCGAAGCCTGACCCTCACCCGTCCCCTAATCCTAACCCGTACGCTAACACTAACCCGCGCCCTCACACGCACGCTCCCCCTAAAGCGTTGCCGCACCCTCACCTGGACCCTAAACCGTCCCCGTCCCCTAACCCTAACCCTAGCCCGAACCCTAACCCTAACCCTTCCCCGAAGCCTGACCCTCACACGTCCCCTAATCCTAACCCGTACGCTAACACTAACCCACGCCCTCACACGCACGCTCCCCCTAAAGCGTTGCCGTACCCTCACCTGGACCCTAAACCGTCCCCGTCCCCTAACCCTAACCCTAGCCCGAACCCTAACCCTAACCCTTCCCCGAAGCCTGACCCTCACCCGTCCCCTAATCCTAACCCGAACGCTAACACTAACCCGCGCCCTCACACGCACGCTCCCCCTAAAGCGTTGCCGTACCCTAACCTGGACCCTAAACCGTCCCCGGTCCTAACCCTAATCCTAGCCCGAACCCTAACCCTAACCCTTCCCCGAAGCCTGACCCTCACCCGTCCCATAATCCTAACCCGTACGCTAACACTAACCTGCGCCCTCACACGCACGCTCCCCCTAAAGCGTTGCCGTACCCTCACCTGGACCCTAAACCGTCCCCGTCCCCTAACCCTAACCCTAGCCCGAACCCTAACCCTAACACTTCCCCGAAGCCTGACCCTCACACGTCCCCTAATCCTAACCCGTACGCGAACACTAACCTGCGCCCTCACACGCACGCTCCCCCTAAAGCGTTGCCGTACCCTCACCTGGACCCTAAATCGTCCCCGTCCCCTAACCCTAACCCTAGCCCGAACCCTAACCCTAACCCTTCCCCGAAGCCTGACCCTCACACGTCCCCTAATCCTAACCCGTACGCTAACACTAACCCACGCCCTCACACGCACGCTCCACCTAAAGCGTTGCCGTACCCTCCCCTGGACCCTAAACTGTCCCCGTCCCCTAACCCTAACCCTAGCCCGAACCCTAACCCTAACCCTTCCCCGAAGCCTGACCCTCACCCGTCCCCTAATCCTAACCCGAACGCTAACACTAACCCGCGCCCTCACACGCACGCTCCCCCTAAAGCGTTGCCGTACCCTAACCTGGACCCTAAACCGTCCCCGGTCCTAACCCTAATCCTAGCCCGAACCCTAACCCTAACCCTTCCCCGAAGCCTGACCCTCACCCGTCCCATAATCCTAACCCGTACGCTAACACTAACCTGCGCCCTCACACGCACGCTCCCCCTAAAGCGTTGCCGTACCCTCACCTGGACCCTAAACCGTCCCCGTCCCCTAACCCTAACCCTAGCCCGAACCCTAACCCTAACCCTTCCCCGAAGCCTGACCCTCACACGTCCCCTAATCCTAACCCGTACGCGAACACTAACCTGCGCCCTCACACGCACGCTCCCCCTAAAGCGTTTCCGTACCCTCACCTGGACCCTAAACCGTCCCCGTCCCCTAACCCTAACCCTAGCCCGAACCCTAACCCTAACCCTTCCCCGAAGCCTGACACTCCCCCGTCCCCTAATCCTAACCCGTATGCTAACACTAACCCGTGCCCTAACACGCATGCTCCCCCTAAAGCGTTGCCGTACCCTCACCTGGACCCTAAACCGTCCCCGTCCCCTAACCCTAACCCTAGCCCGAACCCTAACCCTAACCCTTCCCCGAAGCCTGACCCTCACACGTCCCCTAATCCTCACCCGTACGCTAACACTAAGCTGCGCCCTCACACGCTCGCTCCCCCTAAAGCGTTGCCGTACCCTCACCTGGACCCTAAACCGTCCCCATCCCCTAACCCTAACTCTAGCCCGAACCCTAACCCTAACCCTTCCCCGAAGCCTGACCCTCACCCGTCCCCTAATCCTAACCCGTACGCTAACACTAACCCGCGCCCTCACACGCACGCTCCCCCTAAAGCGTTGCCGTACCCTCACCTGGACCCTAAACCGTCCCCGTCCCCTAACCCTAACCCTAGCCCGAACCCTAACCCTAACCCTTCCCCGAAGCCTGACACTCCCCCGTCCACTAATCCTAACCCGTACGCTAACACTAACCCGCGCCCTCACACGCACGCTCCACCTAAAGGGTTGCCGTACCCTCACCTGGACCCTAAACCGTCCCCGTCCCCTAACCCTAACCCTAGCCCGAACCCTAACCCTAACCCTTCCCCGAAGCCTGACCCTCACACGTCCCCTAATCCTCACCCGTACGCTAACACTAAGCTGCGCCCTCACACGCTCCCTCCGCCTAAAGCGTTGCCGTACCCTCACCTGTACCCTAAACCGTCCCCGTCCCCTAACCCTAACTCTAGCCCGAACCCTAACCCTAACCCTTCCCCGAAGCCTGACCCTCACCCGTCCCCTAATCCTAACCCGTACGCTAACACTAACCCGCGCCCTCACACGCACGCTCCCCCTAAAGCGTTGCCGTACCCTCACCTGGACCCTAAACCGTCCCCGTCCCCTAACCCTAACCCTAGCCCGAACCCTAACCCTAACCCTTCCCCGAAGCCTGACCCTCCCCCGTCCCCTAATCCTAACCCGTACGCTAACACTAACCCGTGCCCTCACACGCACGCTCCCCCTAAAGCGTTGCCGTACCCTCACCTGGACCCTAAACCGTCCCCGTCCCCTAACCCTAACCCTAACCCTTCCCCGAAGCCTGACCCTCACCCGTCCTCTAATCCTAACCCGTACGCTAACACTAACCCGCGCCCACACACGCACGCTCCCCCTAAAACGTTGCCGTACCCTCACCTGGACCCTAAGCCGTCCCCGTCCCCTAACCCTAACCCTAGCCCGAACCCTAACCCTAACCCTTCCCCGAAGGCTGACCCTCACCCGTCCCCTAATCCTAACCCGTACGCTAACACTAACCCGCGCCCTCACACGCACGCTCCCCCTAAAGCGTTGCCGTACCCTAACCTGGACCCTAAACCGTCCCCGGTCCTAACCCTAATCCTAGCCCGAACCCTAACCCTAACCCTTCCCCGAAGCCTGACCCTCACCTGTCCCATAATCCTAACCCGTACGCTAACACTAACCCGCGCCCTCACACGCACGCTCCCCCTAAAGCGTTGCCGTACCCTCACCTGGACCCTAAACCGTCCCCGTCCCCTAACCCTAACCCTAGCCCGAACCCTAACCCTAACACTTCCCCGAAGCCTGACCCTCACACGTCCCCTAATCCTAACCCGTACGCGAACACTAACCTGCGCCCTCACACGCACGCTCCCCCTAAAGCGTTGCCGTACCCTAACCTGGACCCTAAACTGTCCCCGGTCCTAACCCTAATCCTAGCCCGTACCCTAACCCTAACCCTTCCCCGAAGCCTGACCCTCACCCGTCCCATAAACCTAACCCGTACGCTAACACTAACCCGCGCCCTCACACGCACGCTCCCCCTAAAGCGTTGCCGTACCCTCACCTGGACCCTAAACCGTCCCCGTCCCCTAACCCTAACCCTAGCCAGAACCCTAACCCTAACACTTCCCCGAAGCCTGACCCTCACACGTCCCCTAATCCTCACCCGTACGCTAACACTAAGCTGCGCCCTCACACGCTCGCTCCGCCTAAAGCGTTGCCGTACCCTCACCTGGACCCTAAACCGTCCCCGTCCCCTAACCCTAACTCTAGCCCGAACCCTAACCCTAACCCTTCCCCGAAGCCTGACCCTCACCCGTCCCCTAATCCTAACCCGTACGCTAACACTAACCCGCGCCCTCACACGCACGCTCCCCCTAAAGCGTTGCCGTACCCTCACCTGGACCCTAAACCGTCCCAGTCCCCTAACCCTAACCCTAGCCCGAACCCTAACCCTAACCCTTCCCCGAAGCCTGACACTCCCCCGTCCCCTAATCCTAACCCGTACGCTAACACTAACCCGCGCCCTCACACGCACGCTCCCCCTAAAGCGTTGCCGTACCCTCACCTGGACCCTAAACCGTCCCCGTCCCCTAACCCTAACCCTAGCCCGAACCCTAACCCTAACCCTTCCCCGAAGCCTGACCCTCACCCGTCCCCTAATCCTAACCCGTACGCTAACACTAACCCGTGCCCTCACACGCACGCTCCCCCTAAAGCGTTGCCGTACCCTCACCTGGACCCTAAACCGTCCCCGTCCCCTAACCCTAACCCTAGCCCGAACCCTAACCCTAACCCTTCCCCGAAGCCTGACCTTCACCCGTCCCCTAATCCTAACCCGTACGCTAACACTAACCCGCGCCCTCACACGCACGCTCCCCCTAAAACGTTGCCGTACCCTCACCTGGACCCTAAACCGTCCCCGGTCCTAACCCTAATCCTAGCCCGAACCCTAACCCTAACCCTTCCCCGAAGGGTGACCCTCACCCGTCCCCTAATCCTAACCCGTACACTAACACTAACCCGCGCCCTCACACGCACGCTCCCCATAAAGGGTTGCCGTACCCTCACCTGGACCCTAAACCGTCCCCGTCCCCTAACCCTAACCCTAGCCGAACCCTAACCCTAACCCTTCCCCGAAGCCTGACCCTCACCTGTCCCCTAATCCTAACCCGTACGCTAACACTAACCCGCACCCTCACACGCACGCTCCCCCTAAAGCGTTGCCGTACCCTCACCTGGACCCTAAACCGTCCCCGTCCCCTAACTCTAACCCTAGCCCGAACCCTAACCCTTCCCCGTAGCCTGACCCTCACCCGTCCCCTAATCCTAACCCGTACGCTAACACTAACCCGCGCCCTCACACGCACGCTCCCCCTAAAGCGTTGCCGTAGCCTCACCTGGACCCTAAACCGTCCCCGTCCCCTAACCCTAACCCTAGCCCGAACCCTAACCCTAACCCTTCCCCGAAGCCTGACCCTCACACGTCCCCTTATCCTAACCCGTACGCTAACACTAACCCACGCCCTCACACGCACGCTCCCCCTAAAGCGTTGCCGTACCCTCACCTGGACCCTAAACCGTCCCCGTCCCCTAACCTTAACCCTAGCCCGAACCCTAACCCTAAACCTTCCCCGAAGCCTGACCCTCACACGTCCCCTAATCCTCACCCGTACGCTAACACTAAGCTGCGCCCTCACACGCTCGCTCCGCCTAAAGCGTTGCCGTACCCTCACCTGGACCCTAAACCGTCCCCGTCCCCTAACCCTAACTCTAGCCCGAACCCTAACCCTAACCCTTCCCCGAAGCCTGACCCACACCCGTCCCCTAATCCTAACCCGTACGCTAACACTAACCCACGCCCTCACACGCACCCTCCCCCTAAAGCGTTGCCGTACCCTCACCTGGACCCTAAACCGTCCCCGTCCCCTAACCCTAACCCTAAACCTTCCCCGAAGCCTGACCCTCACCCGTCGCCTAATCCTAACCCGTACGCTAACACTAACCCGCGCCCTCACACGCACGCTCCCCCTAAAACGTTGCCGTACCCTCACCTGGACCCTAATCCGTCCCCGTCCCCTAACCCTAACCCTAGCCCGAACCCTAACCCTAACCCTTCCCCGAAGCCTGACCCTCACCCGTCCCCTAATCCTAACCCGAACGCTAACACTAACCCGCGCCCTCACACGCACGCTCCCCCTAAAGCGTTGCCGTACCCTCACCTGGACCCTAAACCGTCCCCGTCCCCTAACCCTAACCCTAGCCCGAACCCTAACCCTAACCCTTCCCCGAAGCCTGACCCTCACACGTCCCCTAATCCTAACCCGTACGCGAACACTAACCTGCGCCCTCACACGCACGCTCCCCCTAAAGCGTTTCCGTACCCTCACCTGGATCCTAAACCGTCCCCGTCCCCTAACCCTAACCCTAGCCCGAACCCTAACCCTAACCCTTCCCCGAAGCCTGACACTCTCCCGTCCCCTAATCCTAACCCGTACGCTAACACTAACTCGCGCCCTCACACGCACGCTCCCCCTAAAGCGTTGCCGTACCCTCACCTGGACCCTAAACCGTCCCCGTCCCCTAACCCTAACCCTAGCCCGAACCCTAACCCTAACCCTTCCCCGAAGCCTGACCCTCTCCCATCCCCTAATCCTAACCCGTACGCTAACACTAACCCGCGCCCACACACGCACGCTCCCCCTAAAGCGTTGCCGTACCCTCACCTGGACCCTAAGCCATCCCCGTCCCCTAACCCTAACCCTAGCCCGAACCCTAACCCTAACACTTCCCCGAAGGCTGACCCTCACCCGTCCCCTAATCCTAACCCGTACGCTAACACTAACCCGCGCCCTCACACGCACGCTCCCCCTAAAGGGTTGCCGTACCCTCACCTGGACCCTAAACCGTCCCCGTCCCCTAACCCTAACCCTAGCCGAACACTAACCCTAACCCTTCCCCGAAGCCTGACCCTCACCCGTCCCCTAATCCTAACCCGTACGCTAACACTAACCCGCGCCCTCACACGCACGCTCCCCCTAAAGCGTTGCCGTACCCTCACCTGGACCCTAAACCGTCCCCGTCCCCTAACCCTAACCCTAGCCCGAACCGTAACCCTTCCCCGTAGCCTGACCCTCACCCGTCCCCTAATCCTAACCCGTACGCTAACACTAACCCACGCCCTCACACGCACGCTCCCCCTAAAGCGTTGCCGTACCCTCACCTGGACCCTAAACCGTCCCCGTCCCCTAACCCTAACCCTAGCCCGAACCCTAACCCTAACCCTTCCCCGAAGCCTGACCCTCACCCGTCCCCTAATCCTAACCCGAACGCTAACACTAACCCGCGCCCTCACATGCACGCTCCCCCTAAAGCGTTGCCGTACCCTAACCTGGACCCTAAACCGTCCCCGGTCCTAACCCTAATCCTAGCCCGAACCCTAACCCTAACCCTTCCCCGAAGCCTGACCCTCACCCGTCCCCTAATCCTAACCCGAACGCTAACACTAACCCGCGCCCTCACACGCATGCTTCCCCTAAAGCGTTGCCGTACCCTAACCTGGACCCTAAACCGTCCCCGTCCCCTAAGCCTAACCCTAGCCCGAACCCTAACCCTAAACCTTCCCCGAAGCCTGACCCTCCCCCGTCCCCGAATCCTAACCCGTAAGCTAACACTAACCCACGCCCTCACACGCACGCTCCCCCTAAAGCGTTGCCGTACCCTCACCTGGACCCTAAACCGTCCCCGTCCCCTAACCCTAACCCTAGCCCGAACCCTAATCCTAACCCTTCCCCGAAGCCTGACCCTCACACGTCCCCTAATCGTAACCCGTACGCGAACACTAACCTGCGCCCTCACACGCACGCTCCCCCTAAAGCGTTTCCATACCCTCACCTGGACCCTAAACCGTCCCCGTCCCCTAACCCTAACCCTAGCCCGAACCCTAACCCTAACCCTTCCCCGAAGCCTGACACTCCCCCGTCCCCTAATCCTAAACCGTACGCTAACACTAACCCGCGCCCTCACACGCACGCTCCCCCTAAAGCGTTGCCGTACCCTCACCTGGACCCTAAACCGTCCCCGTCCCCTAACCCTAACCCTAGCCCGAACCCTAACCCTAACCCTTCCCCGAAACCTGACCCTCACACGTCCCCTAATCCTCACCCGTACGCTAACACTAAGCTGCGCCCTCACACGCTCGCTCCGCCTAAAGCGTTGCCGTACCCTCACCTGGACCCTAAACCGTCCCCGTCCCCTAACCCTAACTCTAGTCCGAACCCTAACCCTAACCCTACCCCGAAGCCTGACCCTCACCCGTCCCCTAATCCTAACCCGTACGCTAACACTAACCCGCGCCCTCACACGCACGCTCCCCCTAAAGCGTTGCCATACCCTCACCTGGACCCTAAACCGTCCCCGTCCCCTAACCCTAACCCTAGCCCGAACCCTAACCCTAACCCTTCCCCGAAGCCTGACCCTCACCCGTCCCCTAATCCTAACCCGTACGCTAACACTAACCCGTGCCCTCACACGCACGCTCCCCCTAAAGCGTTGCCGTACCCTCACCTGGATCCTAAACCGTCCCCGTCCCCTAACCCTAACCCTAACCCTTCCCCGAAGCCTGACCCTCACCCGTCCCCTAATCCTAACCCGAACGCTAACACTAACCCGCGCTCTCACACGCACGCTCCCCCTAAAGCGTTGCCGTACCCTCACCTGGACCCTAATCCGTCCCCGTCCCCTAACCCTAACCCTAGCCCGAAACATAACCCTAACCCTTCCTCGAAGCCTGACCCTCACCCGTCCCCTAATCCTAACCCGAACGCTAACACTAACCCGCGCCCTCACACGCACGCTCCCCCTAAAGCGTTGCCGTACCCTAACCTGGACCCTAAACCGTCCCCGGTCCAGCCCTAATCCTAGCCCGAACCCTAATCCTAACCCTTCCCCGAAGCCTGACCTTCACCCGTCCCATAATCCTAACCCATACGCTAACACTAACCCGCGCCCTCACACGCACGCTCCCCCTAAAGCGTTGCCGTATCCTCACCTGGACCCTAAACCGTCCCCGTCCCCTAACCCTAACCCTAGCCCGAACCCTAACCCTAACCCTTCCCCGAAGCCTGACCCTCACCCGTCCCCTAATCCTAACCCGTACGCTAACACTAACCCGCGCCCTCACACGCACGCTCCCCCTAAAGTGTTGCCGTACCCTCACCTGGACCCTAAACCGTCCCCGTCCCCTAAACCTAACCCTAGCCGAACCCTAACCCTAACCCTTCCCCGAAGCCTGACCCTCACCCGTCCCCTAATCCTAACCCGTACGCTAACACTAACCCGCGCCCTCACACGCACGCTCCCCCTAAAGCGTTGCCGTACCCTCACCTGGACCCTAAACCGTCCCCGTCCCCTAACCCTAACCCTAGCCCGAACCCTAACCCTTCCCCGTAGCCTGACCCTCACCCGTCCCCTAATCCTAACCCGTACGCTAACACTAACCCGCGCCCTCACACGCACGCTCCCCCTAAAGCGTTGCCGTACCCTCACCTGGACCCTAAACCGTCCCCGTCCCCTAACCCTAACCCTAGCCCGAACCCTAACACTAACCCTTCCCCGAAGCCTGACCCTCACACGTCCCCTAATCCTAAACCGTACGCTAACACTAACCCACGCCCTCACACGCACGCTCCCCCTAAAGCGTTGCCGTACCCTCACCTGGACCCTAAACCGTCCCCGTCCCCTAACCCTAACCCTAGCCCGAACCCTAACCCTAACCCTTCCCCGAAGCCTGACCCTCACACGTCCCCTAATCCTAACCCGAACGCTAACACTAACCCGCGCCCTCACACGCACGCTCCCCCTAAAGCGTTGCCGTACCCTAACCTGGACCCTAAACCGTCCCCGTCCCCTAACCCTAATCCTAGCCCGAACCCTAACCCTAACCCTTCCCCGAAGCCTGACCCTCACCCGTCCCATAATCCTAACCCGTACGCTAACACTAACCCGCGCCCTCACACGCACGCTCCCCCTAAAGCGTTGCCGTACCCTCACCTGGACCCTAAACCGTCCACGTCCCCTAACCCTAACCCTAGCCCGAACCCTAACCCTAACCCTTCCCCGAAGCCTGACCCTCACACGTCCCCTAATCCTAACCCGTACGCGAACACTAACCTGCGCCCTCACACGCACGCTCCCCCTAAAGCGTTTCCGTACCCTCACCTGGACCCTAAACCGTCCCCGTCCCCTAACCCTAACCCTAGCCCGAACCCTAACCCTAACCCTTCCCCGAAGCCTGACACTCCCCCGTCCCCTAATCCTAACCCGTACGCTAACACTAACCCGCGCCCTCACACGCACGCTCCCCCTAAAGCGTTGCCGTACCCTCACCTGGACCCTAAACCGTCCCCGTCCCCTAACCCTAACCCTAGCCCGAACCCTAACCCTAACCCTTCCCCGAAGCCTGACCCTCACACGTCCCCTAATCCTCACCCGTACGCTAACACTAAGCTGCGCCCTCACACGCTCGCTCCGCCTAAAGCGTTGCCGTACCCTCACCTGGACCCTAAACCGTCCCCGTCCCCTAACCCTAACCCTAGCCCGAACCCTAACCCTAACCCTTCCCCGAAGCCTGACCCTCACCCGTCCCCTAATCCTAACCCGTACGCTAACACTAACCCGTGCCCTCACACGCACGCTCCCCCTAAAGCGTGGCCGTACCCTCACCTGGACCCTAAACCGTCCCCGTCCCCTAACCCTAACCCTAACCCTTCCCCGAAGCCTGACCCTCACCCGTCCCCTAATCCTAACCCGTACGCTAACACTAACCCGCGCCCTCACACGCACGCTCCCCCTAAAGCATTGCCGTACCCTCACCTGGACCCTAAACCGTCCCCGTCCCCTAACCCTAACCCTAGCCCGAACCCTAACCCTAACCCTTCCCCGAAGCCTGACACTCCCCCGTCCCCTAATCCTAACCCGTACGCTAACACTAACCCGCGCCCTCACACGCACGCTCCCCCTAAAGCGTTGCCGTACCCTCACCTGGACCCTAAACGGTCCCCGTCCGCTAACCCTAACCCTAGCCCGAACCCTAACCCTAACCCTTCCCCGAAGCCTGACCCTCACCCATCCCCTAATCATAACCCGAACGCTAACACTAACCCTCGCCCTCACACGCACGCTCCCCCTAAAACATTGCCGTACCCTCACCTGGACCCTAAACCGTCCCCGTCCCCTAACCCTAACCCTAGCCCGAACCCTAACCCTAATCCTTCCCCGAAGCCTGACCCTCACCCGTCCCCTAATCCTAACCCGTACGCTAACACTAACACGCGCCCTCACACGCACGCTCCCCCTAAAGTGTTGCCGTACCCTCACCTGGACCCTAAACCGTCCCCGTCCCCTAAACCTAACCCTAGCCGAACCCTAACCCTAACCCTTCCCCGAAGCCTGACCCTCACCCGTCCCCTAATCCTAACCCGTACGCTAACACTAACCCGCGCCCTCACACGCACGCTCCCCCTAAAGCGTTGCCGTACCCTCACCTGGACCCTAAACCGTCCCCGTCCCCTAACCCTAACCCTAGCCCGAACCCTAACCCTAACCCTTCCCCGAAGCCTGAGCCTCACCCGTCCCCTAATCCTAACCCGTACGCTAACACTAACACGCGCCCTCACACGCACGCTCCCCCTAAAGCGTTGCCGTACCCTCACCTGGACCCTAAACCGTCCCCGTCCCCTAACCCTAACCCTAGCCCGAACCCTAACCCTAAACCTTCCCCGAAGCCTGACCCTCCCCCGTCCCCTAATCCTAACCCGTACACTAACACTAACCCGCGCCCTCACACGCACGCTCCCCCTAAAGCGTTGCCGTACCCTCACCTGGACCCTAAACCGTCCCCGTCCCCTAACCCTAACCCTAGCCCGAACCCTAACCCTAACCCTTCCCCGAAGCCTGACCCTCACACGTCCCCTAATCCTCACCCGTACGCTAACACTAAGCTGCGCCCTCACACGCTCGCTCCGCCTAAAGCGTTGCCGTACCCTCAGCTGGACCCTAAACCGTCCCCGTCCCCTAACCCTAACCCTAGCCCGAACCCTAACCCTAACCCTTCCCCGAAGCCTGACCCTCACCCGTCCCCTAATCCTAACCCGTACGCTAACACTAACCCGTGCCCTCACACGCACGCTCCCCCTAAAGCGTTGCCGTACCCTCACCTGGACCCTAAACCGTCCCCGTCCCCTAACCCTAACCCTAACCCTTCCCCGAAGCCTGACCCTCACCCGTCCCCTAATCCTAACCCGTACGCTAACACTAACCCGCGCCCTCACACGCACGCTCCCCCTAAAACGTTGCCGTACCCTCACCTGGACCCTAAGCCGTCCCCGTCCCCTAACCCTAACCCTAGCCCGAACCCTAACCCTAACCCTTCCCCGAAGGCTGACCCTCACCCGTCCCCTAATCCTAACCCGTACGCTAACACTAACCCGCGCCCTCACACGCACGCTCCCCCTAAAGGGTTGCCGTACCCTCACCTGGACCCTAAACCGTCCCCGTCCCCTAACCCTAACCCTAGCCGTACCCTAACCCTAACCCTTCCCCGAAGCCTGACCCTCACCCGTTCCCTAATCCTAACCCGTACGCTAACACTAACCCGCGCCCTCACACGCACGCTCCCCCTAAAGCGTTGCCGTACCCTCACCTGGACCCTAAACCGTCCCCGTCCCCTAACCCTAACCCTAGCCCGAACCCTAACCCTTCCCCGTAGCCTGACCCTCACCCGTCCCCTAATCCTAACCCGTACGCTAACACTAACCCGCGCCCTCACACGCACGCTCCCCCTAAAGCGTTGCCGTACCCTCACCTGGACCCTAAACCGTCCCCGTCCCCTAACCCTAACCCTAGCCGAACCCTAACCCTAACCCATCCCCGAAGCCTGACCCTCTCCCGTCCCCTAATCCTAACCCGTACGCTAACACTAACCCACGCCCTCACACGCACGCTCCCCCTAAAGCGTTGCCGTACCCTCACCTGGACCCTAAACTGTCCCCGTCCGCTAACCCTAACCCTAGCCCGAATCCTAACCCTAACCCTTCCCCGAAGCCTGACCCTCACCCATCCCCTAATCCTAACCCGAACGCTAACACTAACCCTCGCCCTCACACGCACGCTCCCCCTAAAGCATTGCCGTACCCTCACCTGGACCCTAAACCGTCCCCGTCCCCTAACCCTAACCCTAGCCCGAACCCTAACCCTAACCCTTCCCCGAAGCCTGACCCTCACCCGTCCCCTAATCCTAACCCGTACGCTAACACTAACACGCGCCCTCACACGCACGCTCCCCCTAAAGCGTTGCCGTACACTCACCTGGACCCTAAACCGTCCCCGTCCCCTAACCCTAACCCTAGCCCGAACCCTAACCCTAACCCTTCCCCGAAGACTGACCCTCACCCGTCCCCTAATCCTAACCCGTACGCTAACTCTAACACGCGCCCTCACACGCACGCTCCCCCTAAAGCGTTGCCGTACCCTCACCTGGACCCTAAACCATCCTCGTCCCCTAACCCTAACCCTAGCCCGAACCCTAACCCTAAACCTTCCCCGAAGCCTGACCCTCACCCGTCCCCTAATCCTAACCCGTACGCTAACACTAACCCGCGCCCTCACACGCACGCTCACCC
Source organism: Stenella coeruleoalba (assembly GCF_951394435.1). Taxonomy (NCBI): domain Eukaryota; kingdom Metazoa; phylum Chordata; class Mammalia; order Artiodactyla; family Delphinidae; genus Stenella; species Stenella coeruleoalba. The sequence continues at coordinate 37,056 of NW_027645880.1, forward strand.
TAAAGCGTTGCCGTACCCTCACCTGGACCCTAAACCCTCCCCGTCCCCTAACCCTAACACTAGCCCGAACCCTTACCCTAACACTTCCCCGAAGCCTGACCATCACCCGTCCCCTAATCCTAACCCGTACGCTAACACTAACCCGCGCCCTCACACGCACGCTCCCCCTAAAGCGTTGCCGTACCCTCACCTGGACCCTAAACCGTCCCCGTCCCCTAACCCTAACCATAGCCCGAACCCTAACCCTAACCCTTCCCCGAAGCCTGACCCTCACCCGTCCCGTAATCCTAACCCGTACGCTAACACTACCCGGGGCCCTCACACGCACACTCCCCCTAAAGCGTTGCCGTACACTCACCTGGACCCTAAACCGTCCCCGTCCCCTAACCCTAACCCTAGCCCGAACCCTAACCCTAACCCTTCCGCGAAGCCTGACCCTCCCCCGTCCCCTAATCCTAACCCGTACGCTAACACTAACCCGCGCCCTCACACGCACGCTCCCCCTAAAGCGTTGCCGTACCCTCACCTGGACCCTAAACCGTCCCCTCCCCTAACCCTAACCCTAGCCCGAACCCTAACCCTAACCCTTCCCCGAAGCCTGACCCTCACACGTCCCCTAATCCTAACCCGTACGCTAACACTAACCCGCGCCCTCACACGCACGGTCCCCCTAAAGCGTTGCCGTACCCTCACCTGGAACCTAAACCGTCCCCGTCCCCTAACCCTAACCCAAGCCCGAACCCTAACCCTAACACTTCCCCGAAGCCTGACCCTCACCCGTCCCCTAATCCTAACCCGTACGCTAACACTAACCCGCGCCCTCACACGCACGCTCCCCCTAAAGCGTTGCCGTACCCTCACCTGGACCCTAAACCGTCCCCGTCCCCTAACCCTAACCCTAACCCTTCCCCGAAGCCTGACCCTCACCCGTCCCCTAATCCTAACGCGTACGCTAACACTAACCCGCGCCCTCACACGCACGCTCCCCCTAAAGCGTTGCTGTACCCTCACCTGGACCCTAAACCGTCCCCGTCCCCTAACCCTAACCCTAGCCCGAACCCTAACCCTAACCCTTCCCCGAAGCCTGACCCTCACCCGTCCCCTAATCCTAACCCGTACGCTAACACTAACCCGCGCCCTCACACGCACGCTCCCCCTAAAGCGTTGCCGTACCCTCACCTGGACCCTAAACCGTCCCCGTCCCCTAACCCTAACCCTAGCCCGAACCCTAACCCTAACCCTTCCCCGAAGCCTGACCCTCAACCGTCCCCTAATCCTAACCCGTACGCTAACACTAACACGCGCCCTCACACGCACGCTCCCCCTAAAGCGTTGCCGTACCCTCACCTGGACCCTAAACCGTCCCCGTCCCCTAACCCTAACCCTAGCCCGAACCCTAACCCTAAACCTTCCCCGAAGCCTGACCCTCCCCCGTCCCCTAATCCTAACCCGTACGCTAACACTAACCCGCGCCCTCACACGCACGCTCCCCCTAAAGCGTTGCCGTACCCTCACCTGGACCCTAAACCGTCCCCGTCCCCTAACCCTAACCCTAGCCCGAACCCTAACCCTAACCCTTCCCCGAAGCCTGACCCTCACACGTCCCCTTATCCTCACCCGTACGCTAACACTAAGCTGCGCCCTCACACGCTCGCTCCGCCTAAAGCGTTGCCGTACCCTCACCTGGACCCTAAACCGTCCCCGTCCCCTAACCCTAACTCTAGCCCGAACCCTAACCCTAACCCTTCCCCGAAGCCTGACCCTCACCTGTCCCCTAATCCTAACCCGAACGCTAACACTAACACACGCCCTCACACGCACGCTCCCCCTAAAGCGTTGCCGTACCCTCACCTGGACCCTAAACCGTCCCCGTCCCCTAACCCTAACCCTAGCCCGAAACCTAACCCTAACCCTTCCCCGAAGCCTGACCCTCACCCGTCCCCTAATCCTAACCCGTACGCTAACACTAACCCGTGCCCTAACACTAACCCATGCCCTCACAGGCACGCTCCCCCTAATGCGTTGCCGTACCCTCACCTGGACCCTAAACCGTCCCCGTCCCCTAACCCTAACCCTAACCCTTCCCCGAAGCCTGACCCTCACCCGTCCCCTAATCCTAACCCGTACGCTAACACTAACCCGCGCCCTCACACGCACGCTCCCCCTAAAACGTTGCCGTACCCTCACCTGGACCCTAAGCCGTCCCCGTCCCCTAACCCTAACCCTAGCCCGAACCCTAACCCTAACCCTTCCCCGAAGGCTGACCCTCACCCGTCCCCTAATCCTAACCCGTACGCTAACACTAACCCGCGCCCTCACACGCACGCTCCCCCTAAAGGGTTGCCGTACCCTCACCTGGACCCTAAACCGTCCCCGTCCCCTAACCCTAACCCTAGCCGAACCCTAACCCTAACCCTTCCCCGAAGCCTGACCCTCACCCGTCCCCTAATCCTAACCCGTACGCTAACACTAACCCGCGCCCTCACACGCACGCTCCCCCTAAAGCGTTGCCGTACCCTCACCTGGACCCTAAACCGTCCCCGTCCCCTAACCCTAACCCTAACCCTTCCCCGAAGCCTGACCCTCACCCGTCCCCTAATCCTAACGCGTACGCTAACACTAACCCGCGCCCTCAAACGCACGCTCCCCCTAAAGCGTTGCCGTACCCTCACCTGGACCCTAAACCGTCCCCGTCCCCTAACCCTAACCCTAGCCCGAACCCTAACCCTAACCCTTCCCCGAAGCCTGACCCTCACCCGTCCCCTAATCCTAACCCGTACGCTAACACTAACCCGCGCCCTCACACGCACGCTCCCCCTAAAGCGTTGCCGTACCCTCACCTGGACCCTAAACCGTCCCCGTCCCCTAACCCTAACCCTAGCCCGAACCCTAACCCTAACCCTTCCCCGAAGCCTGACCCTCAACCGTCCACTAATCCTAACCCGTACGCTAACACTAACACGCGCCCTCACACGCACGCTCCCCCTAAAGCGTTGCCGTACCCTCACCTGGACCCTAAACCGTCCCCGTCCCCTAACCCTAACCCTAGCCCGAACCCTAACCCTAAACCTTCCCCGAAGCCTGACCCTCCCCCGTCCCCTAATCCTAAACCGTACGCTAACACTAACCCGCGCCCTCACACGCACGCTCCCCCTAAAGCGTTGCCGTACCCTCACCTGGACCCTAAACCGTCCCCGTCCCCTAACCCTAACCCTAGCCCGAACCCTAACCCTAACCCTTCCCCGAAGCCTGACCCTCACACGTCCCCTTATCCTCACCCGTACGCTAACACTAAGCTGCGCCCTCACACGCTCGCTCCGCCTAAAGCGTTGCCGTACCCTCACCTGGACCCTAAACCGTCCCCGTCCCCTAACCCTAACTCTAGCCCGAACCCTAACCCTAACCCTTCCCCGAAGCCTGACCCTCACCTGTCCCCTAATCCTAACCCGTACGCTAACACTAACCCGTGCCCTAACACTAACCCATGCCCTCACACGCACGCTCCCCCTAATGCGTTGCCGTACCCTCACCTGGACCCTAAACCGTCCCCGTCCCCTAACCCTAACCCTAGCCGAACCCTAACCCTAACCCTTCCCCGAAGCCTGACCCTCACCCGTCCCCTAATCCTAACCCGTACGCTAACACTAACCCGCGCCCTCACACGCACGCTCCCCCTAAAGCGTTGCCGTACCCTCACCTGGACCCTAAACCGTCCCCGTCCCCTAACCCTAACCCTACCCCGAACCCTAACCCTTCCCCGTAGCCTGACCCTCACCCGTCCCCTAATCCTAACCCGTACGCTAACACTAACACGCGCCCTCACACGCACGCTCCCCCTAAAGCGTTGCCGTACCCTCACCTGGACCCTAAACCGTCCCCGTCCCCTAACCCTAACCCTAGCCGAACCCTAACCCTAACCCATCCCCGAAGCCTGACCCTCTCCCGTCCCCTAATACTAACCCGTACGCTAACACTTACCCACGCCCTCACACGCACGCTCCCCCTAAAGCGTTGCCGTACCCTCACCTGGACCCTAAACTGTTCCCGTCCGCTAACCCTAACCCTAGCCCGAACCCTAACCCTAACCCTTCCCCGAAGCCTGACCCTCACCCATCCCCTAATCCTAACCCGAACGCTAACACTAACACTCGCCCTCACACGCACACTCCCCCTAAAGCATTGCCGTACCCTAACCTGGACCCTAAACCGTCCCCGTCCCCTAACCCTAACCATAGCCCGAACCCTAACCCTAACCCTTCCCCGAAGCCTGACCCTCACACGTCCCGTAATCCTAACCCGTACGTTAACACTACCCAGGGCCCTCACACGCACGCTCCCCCTAAAGCGTTGCCGTACACTCACCTGGACCCTAAACCGTCCCCGTCCCCTAACCCTAACCCTAGCCCGAACCCTAACCCTAAACCTTCCCCGAAGCCTGACCCTCCCCCGTCCCCTAATCCTAACCCGTACGCTAACACTAACCCGCGCCCTCACACGCACGCTCCCCCTAAAGCGTTGCCGTACCCTCACCTGGACCCTAAACCGTCCCCATCCCCTAACCCTAACCCTAGCCCGAACCCTAACCCTAACCCTTCCCCGAAGCCTGACCCTCACACGTCCCCTAATCCTAACCCGTACGCTAACACTAACCCGCGCCCTCACACGCACGCTCCCCCTAAAGCGTTGCCGTACCCTCACCTGGAACCTAAACCGTCCCCGTCCCCTAACCCTAACCCTAGCCCGAACCCTAACCCTAACCCTTCCACGAAGCCTGACCCTCACCCGTCCCCTAATCCTAACCTGTACGCTAACACTAACCCGCGCCCTCACACGCACGCTCCCCCTAAAGCGTTGCCGTACCCTCACCTGGACCCGAAACCGTCCCCGTCCCCTAAACCTAACCCTAGACCGAACCCTAACCCTAACCCTTCCCCGAAGCCTGACCCTCACCCGTCCCCTAATCCTAAACCGTACGCTAACACTAACCCGCGCCCTCACACGCACGCTCCCCCTAAAGCCTTGCCGTACCCTCACCTGGACCCTAAACCGTCCCCATCCCCTAACCCTAACCCTAGCCTGAACCCTAACCCTAACCCTTCCCCGAAGCCTGACCCTCACACGTCCCCTAATCCTAACCCGTACGCTAACACTAACCCGTGCACTCACACGCACGCTCCCCCTAAAGCGTTGCCGTACCCTCACCTGGACCCTAAACCGTCCCCGTCCCCTAACCCTAACCCAAGCCCGAACCCTAACCCTAACCCTTCCCCGAAGCCTGACCCTCCCCCGTCCCCTAATCCTAACCCGTACGCTAACACTAACCCGCGCCCTCACACGCACGCTCCGCCTAAAGCGTTGCCGTACCCTCACCTGGACCCTAAACCGTCCCCGTCCCCTAACCCTAACCCTAACCCTTCCCCGAAGCCTGACCCTCACCCGTCCCCTAATCCTAACCCGTACGCTAACACTAACCCGCGCCCTCACACGCACGCTCCCCCTAAAGCGTTGCTGTACCCTCACCTGGACCCTAAACCGTCCCCGTCCCCTAACCCTAACCCTAGCCCGAACCCTAACCCTAACCCTTCCCCGAAGCCTGACCCTCACCCGTCCCCTAATCCTAACCCGTACGCTAACACTAACCTGTGCCCTCACTCGCACGCTCCCCCTAAAGCGTTGCTGTACCCTCACCTGGACCCTAAACCGTCCCCGTCCCCTAACCCTAACCCTAACCCTTCCCCGAAGCCTGACCCTCACCCGTCCTCTAATCCTAACCCGTACGCTAACACTAACCCGCGCCCACACAGGCACGCTCCCCCTGAAACGTTGCCGTACCCTCACCTGGACCCTAAGCCTTCCCCGTCCCCTAACCCTAACCCTAGCCCGAACCCTAACCCTAACCCTTCCCCGAAGGCTGACCCTCACCCATCCCCTAATCCTAACCCGTACGCTAACACTAACCCGCGCCCTCACACGCACGCTCCCCCTAAAGGGTTGCCGTACCCTCACCTGGACCCTAAACCGTCCCCGTTCCCTAACCCTAACCCTAGCCGAACCCTAACCCTAACCCTTCCCCGAAGCCTGACCCTCACCCGTCCCCTAATCCTAACCCGTACGCTAACACTAACCCGCGCCCTCACACGCACGCTCCCCCTAAAGCGTTGCCGTACCCTCACCTGGACCCTAAACCGTCCCCGTCCCCTAACCCTAACCCTAGCCCGAACCCTAACCCTTCCCCGTAGCCTGACCCTCACCCGTCCCCTAATCCTAACCCGTACGCTAACATTAACCCGCGCCCTCACACGCACGCTCCCCCTAAAGCGTTGCCGTACCCTCACCTGGACCCTAAACCGTCCCCGTCCCCTAACCCTAACCCTAGCCCGAACCCTAACCCTAACCCTTCCCCGAAGCCTGACCCTCACCCGTCCCCTAATCCTAACCCGTACGCTAACACTAACCCACGCCCTCACACGCACGCTCCCCCTAAAGCGTTGCCGTACCCTCACCTGGACCCTAAACCGTCCCCGTCCCCTAACCCTAACCCTAGCCCGAACCCTAACCCTAACCCTTCCCCGAAGCCTGACCCTCACCCGTCCCCTAATCCTAACCCGAACGCTAACACTAACCCGCGCCCTCACACGCACGCTCCCCCTAAAGCGTTGCCGTACCCTAACCTGGACCCTAAACCGTCCCAGGTCCTAACCCTAATCCTAGCCCGAACCCTAACCCTAACCCTTCCCCGAAGCCTGACCCTCACCCGTCCCCTAATCCTAACCCGAACGCTAACACTAACCCGCGCCCTCACACGCACGCTCCCCCTAAAGCGTTGCCGTACCCTAACCTGGACCCTAAACCGTCCCCGTACCCTAAGCCTAACCCTAGCCCGAACCCTAACCCTAACCCTTCCCCGAAGCCTGACCCTCACACGTCCCCTAATCCTAACCCGTACGCTAACACTAACCCACGCCCTCACACGCACGCTCCCCCTAAAGCGTTGCCGTACCCTCACCTGGACCCTAAACCGTCCCCGTCCCCTAACCCTAACCCTAGCCCGAACCCTAACCCTAACCCTTCCCCGAAGCCTGACCCTCACCCGTCCCCTAATCCTAACCCAAACGCTAACACTAACCCGCGCCCTCACACGCACGCTCCCCCTAAAGCGTTGCCGTACCCTAACCTGGACCCTAAACCGTCCCCGGTCCTAACCTTAATCCTAGCCCGAACCCTAACCCTAACCCTTCCCCGAAGCCTGACCCTCACCCGTCCCATAATCCTAACCCGTACGCTAACACTAACCCGCGCCCTCACACGCACGCTCCCCCTAAAGCGTTGCCGTACCCTCACCTGGACCCTAAACCGTCCCCGTCCCCTACCCTAACCCTAGCCCGAAACCTAACCCTAACCCTTCCCCGAAGCCTGACCCTCACACGTCCCCTAATCCTAACCCGTACGCGAACACTAACCTGCGCCCTCACACGCACGCTCCCCCTAAAGCGTTTCCGTACCCTCACCTGGACCCTAAACCGTCCCCGTCCCCTAACCCTAACCCTAGCCCGAACCCTAACCCTAACCCTTCCCCGAAGCCTGACACTCCCCCGTCCCCTAATCCTAACCCGTACGCTAACACTAACCCGCGCCCTCACACGCACGCTCCCCCTAAAGCGTTGCCGTACCCTCACCTGGACCCTAAACCGTCCCCGTCCCCTAACCCTAACCCTAGCCCGAACCCTAACCCTAACCCTTCCCCGAAGCCTGACCCTCACACGTCCCCTAATCCTCACCCGTACGCTAACACTAAGCTGCGCCCTCACACGCTCGCTCCGCCTAAAGCGTTGCCGTACCCTCACCTGGACCCTAAACCGTCCCCGTCCCCTAACCCTAACTCTAGCCCGAACCCTAACCCTAACCCTTCCCCGAAGCCTGACCCTCACCCGTCCCCTAATCCTAACCCGTACGCTAACACTAACCCGCGCCCTCACACGCACGCTCCCCCTAAAGCGTTGCCGTACCCTCACCTGGACCCTAAACCGTCCCCGTCCCCTAACCCTAACCCTAGCCCGAACCCTAACCCTTCCCCATAGCCTGACCCTCACCCGTCCCCTAATCCTAACCCGTACGCTAACATTAACCCGCGCCCTCACATGCACGCTCCCCCTAAAGCGTTGCCGTACCCTCACCTGGACCCTAAACCGTCCCCGTCCCCTAACCCTAACCCTAGCCCGAACCCTAACCCTAACCCTTCCCCGAAGCCTGACCCTCACACGTCCCCTAATCCTAACCCGTACGCTAACACTAACCCACGCCCTCACACGCACGCTCCCCCTAAAGCGTTGCCGTACCCTCACCTGGACCCTAAACCGTCCCCGTCCCCTAACCCTAACCCTAGCCCGAACCCTAACCCTAACCCTTCCCCGAAGCCTGACCCTCACCCGTCCCCTAATCCTAACCCGAACGCTAACACTAACCCGCGCCCTCACACGCACGCTCCCCCTAAAGCGTTGCCGTACCCTAACCTGGACCCTAAACCGTCCCCGGTCCTAACCCTAATCCTAGCCCGAACCCTAACCCTAACCCTTCCCCGAAGCCTGACCCTCACCCGTCCCATAATCCTAACCCGTACGCTAACACTAACCCGCGCCCTCACACGCACGCTCCCCCTAAAGCGTTGCCGTACCCTCACCTGGACCCTAAACCGTCCCCGTCCCCTAACCCTAACCCTAGCCCGAACCCTAACCCTAACCCTTCCCCGAAGCCTGACCCTCACACGTCCCCTAATCCTAACCCGTACGCGAACACTAACCTGCGCCCTCACACGCACGCTCCCCCTAAAGCGTTTCCGTACCCTCACCTGGACCCTAAACCGTCCCCGTCCCCTAACCCTAACCCTAGCCCGAACCCTAACCCTAACCCTTCCCCGAAGCCTGACACTCCCCCGTCCCCTAATCCTAACCCGTACGCTAACACTAACCCGCGCCCTCACACGCACGCTCCCCCTAAAGCGTTGCCGTACCCTCACCTGGACCCTAAACCATCCCCGTCCCCTAACCCTAACCCTAGCCCGAACCCTAACCCTAACCCTTCCCCGAAGCCTGACCCTCACACGTACCCTAATCCTCACCCGTACGCTAACACTAAGCTGCGCCCTCACACGCTCGCTCCGCCTAAAGCGTTGCCGTACCCTCACCTGGACCCTAAACCGTCCCCGTCCCCTAATCCTAACTCTAGCCCGAACCCTAACCCTAACCCTTCCCCGAAGCCTGACCCTCACCCGTCCCCTAATCCTAACCCGTACGCTAACACTAACCCGCGCCCTCACACGCACGCTCCCCCTAAAGCGTTGCCGTACCCTCACCTGGACCCTAAACCGTCCCCGTCCCCTAACCCTAACCCTAGCCCGAACCCTAACCCTAACCCTTCCCCGAAGCCTGACCCTCACCCGTCCCCTAATCCTAACCCGTACGCTAACACTAACCCGTGCCCTCACACGCACGCTCCCCCTAAAGCGTTGCCGTACCCTCACCTGGACCCTAAACCGTCCCCGTCCCCTAACCCTAACCCTAGCCCGAACCCTAACCCTAACCCTTCCCCGAAGCCTGACCCTCACACGTCCCCTAATCCTCACCCGTAGGCTAACACTAAGCTGCGCCCTCACACGCTCGCTCCGCCTAAAGCGTTGCCGTACCCTCACCTGGACCCTAAACCGTCCCCGTCCCCTAACCCTAACTCTAGCCCGAACCCTAACCCTAACCCTTCCCCGAAGCCTGACCCTCACCCGTCCCCTAATCCTAACCCGTACGCTAACACTAACCCGCGCCCTCACACGCACGCTCCCCCTAAAGCGTTGCCGTACCCTCACCTGGACCCTAAACCGTCCCCGTCCCCTAACCCTAACCCTAGCCCGAACCCTAACCCTAACCCTTCCCCGAAGCCTGACCCTCACCCGTCCCCTAATCCTAACCCGTACGCTAACACTAACCCGCGCCCTCACACGCACGCTCCCCCTAAAGCGTTGCCGTACCCTCACCTGGACCCTAAACCGTCCCCGTCACCTAACCCTAACCCTAACCCTTCCCCGAAGCCTGACCCTCACCCGTCCCCTAATCATAACCCGTACGCTAACACTAACCCGCGCCCTCACACGCACGCTCCCCCTAAAGCGTTGCCGTACCCTCACCTGGACCCTAATCCGTCCCCGTCCCCTAACCCTAACCCTAGCCCGAACCCTAACCCTAACCCTTCCCCGAAGCCTGACTCTCACCCGTCCCCTAAACCTAACCCGAACGCTAACACTAACCCGCGCCCTCACACGCACGCTCCCCCTAAAGCGTTTCCGTACCCTCACCTGGACCCTAAACCGTCCCCGTCCCCTAACCCTAACCCTAGCCCGAACCCTAACCCTAACACTTCCCCGAAGCCTGACACTCCCCCGTCCCCTAATCCTAACCCGTACGCTAACACTAACCCGCGCCCTCACACGCACGCTCCCCCTAAAGCGTTGCCGTACCCTCACCTGGACCCTAAACCGTCCCCGTCCCCTAACCCTAACCCTAGCCCGAACCCTAACCCTAACCCTTCCCCGAAGCCTGACCCTCACACGTCCCCTAATCCTCACCCGTACGCTAACACTAAGCTGCGCCCTCACACGCTCGCTCCGCCTTAAGCGTTGCCGTACCCTCACCTGGACCCTAAACCGTCCCCGTCCCCTAACCCTAACTCTAGCCCGAACCCTAACCCTAACCCTTCCCCGAAGCCTGACCCTCACCCGTCCCCTAATCCTAACCCGTACGCTAACACTAACCCGCGCCCTCACACGCACGCTCCCCCTAAAGCGTTGCCGTACCCTCACCTGGACCCTAAACCGTCCCCGTCCCCTAACCCTAACCCTAGCCCGAACCCTAACCCTAACCCTTCCCCGAAGCCTGACCCTCACCCGTCCCCTAATCCTAACCCGTACGCTAACAATAACCCGTGCCCTCACACGCACGCTCCCCCTAAAGCGTTGCCGTACCCTCACCTGGACCCTAAACCGTCCCCGTCCCCTAACCCTAACCCTAGCCCGAACCCTAACCCTAACCCTTCCCCGAAGCCTGACCCTCACCCGTCCCCTAATCCTAATCCGTACGCTAACACTAACCCGTGCCCTCACACGCACGCTCCCCCTAAAGCGTTGCCGTACCCTCACCTGGACCCTAAACCGTCCCCGTCCCCTAACCCTAACCCTAGCCCGAACCCTAACCCTAACCCTTCCCCGAAGCCTGACCCTCACCCGTCCCCTAATCCTAACCCGTACGCTAACACTAACCCGTGCCCTCACACGCACGCTCCCCCTAAAGCGTTGCCGTACCCTCACCTGGACCCTAAACCGTCCCCGTCCCCTAACCCTAACCCTAGCCCGAACCCTAACCCTTCCCCGTAGCCTGACCCTCACCCGTCCCCTAATCCTAACCCGTACGCTAACACTAACCCGCGCCCTCACACGCACGCTCCCCCTAAAGCGTTGCCGTACCCTCACCTGGACCCTAAACCGTCCCCGTCCCCTAACCCTAACCCTAGCCCGAACCCTAACCCTAACCCTTCCCCGAAGCCTGACCCTCACACGTCCCCTAATCCTAACCCGTACGCTAACACTAACCCACGCCCTCACACGCACGCTCCCCCTAAAGCGTTGCCGTACCCTCACCTGGACCCTAAACCGTCCCCGTCCCCTAACCCTAACCCTAGCCCGAACCCTAACCCTAACCCTTCCCCGAAGCCTGACCCTCACCCGTCCCCTAATCCTAACCCGTACGCTAACACTAACCCACGCCCTCACACGCACGCTCCCCCTAAAGCATTGCCGTACCCTCACCTGGACCCTAAACCGTCCCCGTCCCCTAACCCTAACCCTAGCCCGAACCCTAACCCTAACCCTTCCCCGAAGCCTTACCCTCACCCGTCCCCTAATCCTAACCCGAACGCTAACACTAGCCCGCGCCCTCACACACACGCTCCCCCTAAAGCGTTGCCGTACCCTCACCTGGACCCTAAACCGTCCCCGTCCCCTAACCCTAACCCTAGCCCGAACCCTAACCCTAGCCCGAACCCTAACCCTAACCCTTCCCCGAAGCCTGACCCTCACACGTCCCCTAATACTAACCCGTACGCGAACACTAACCTGCGCCCTCACACGCACGCTTCCCCTAAAGCGTTTCCGTACCCTCACCTGGACCCTAAACCGTCCCCGTCCCCTAACCCTAACCCTAGCCCGAACCCTAACCCTAACCCTTCCCCGAAGCCTGACACTCCACCGTCCCCTAATCCTAACCCGTACGCTAACACTAACCCGCGCCCTCACACGCACGCTCCCCCTAAAGCGTTGCCGTACCCTCACCTGGACCCTAAACCGTCCCCGTCCCCTAACCCTAACCCTAGCCCGAACCCTAACCCTAACCCTTCCCCGAAGCCTGACCCTCACCCGTCCCCTAATCCTAACCCGTACGCTAACACTAACCCGCGCCCTCACATGCACGATCCCCCTAAAGCGTTGCCGTACCCTCACCTGGACCCTAAACCGTCCCCGTCCCCTAACCCTAACCCTAGCCCGAACCCTAACCCTAACCCTTCCCCGAAGCCTGACCCTCACCCGTCCCCTAATCCTAACCCGTACGCTAACACTAACCCGTGCCCTCACACGCACGCTCCCCCTAAAGCGTTGCCGTACCCTCACCTGGACCCTAAACCGTCCCCGTCCCCTAACCCTAACCCTAGCCCGAACCCTAACCCTAACCCTTCCCCGAAGCCTGACCCTCACCCGTCCCCTAATCCTAACCGGTACGCTAACACTAACCCGTGCCCTCACACGCACGCTCCCCCTAAAGCGTTGCCGTACTCTCACCTGGACCCTAAACCGTCCCCGTCCCCTAACCCTAACCCTAGCCCGAACCCTAACCCTAACGCTTCCCCGAAGCCTGACCCTCACCCGTCCTCTAATCCTAACCCGTACGCTAACACTAACCCGCGCCCACACACGCACGCTGCCCCTAAAACATTGCCGTACCCTCACCTGTACCCTAAGCCGTCCCCGTCCCCTAACCCTAACCCTAGCCCGAACCCTAACCCTAACCCTTCCCCGAAGGCTGACCCTCACCCGTCCCCTAATCCTAACCCGTACGCTAACACTAACCCGCGCCCTCACACGCACGCTCCCCCTAAAGGGTTGCCGTACCCTCACCTGGACCCTAAACCGTCCCCGTCCCCTAACCCTAACCCTAGCCGAACCCTAACCCTAACACTTCCCCGAAGCCTGAGCCTCACCCGTCCCCTAATCCTAACCCGTACGCTAACACTAACCCGCGCCCTCACACGCACGCTCCCCCTAAAGCGTTGCCGTACCCTCACCTGGACCCTAAACCGTCCCCGTCCCCTAACCCTAACCCTAGCCCGAACCCTAACCCTTCCCCATAGCCTGACCCTCACCCGTCCACTAATCCTAACCCGTACGCTAACACTAACCCGCGCCCTCACACGCACGCTCCCCCTAAAGCGTTGCCGTACCCTCACCTGGACCCTAAACCGTCCCCGTCCCCTAACCCTAACCCTAGCCCGAACCCTAACCCTAACCCTTCCCCGAAGCCTGACCCTCACACGTCCCCTAATCCTAACCCGTACGCTAACACTAACCCACGCCCTCACACGCACGCTCCCCCTAAAGCGTTGCCGTACCCTCACCTGGACCCTAAACCGTCCCCGTCCCCTAACCCTAACCCTAGCCCGAACCCTAACCCTAACCCTTCCCCGAAGCCTGACCCTCACCCGTCCCCTAATCCTAACCCGAACGCTAACACTAACCCGCGCCCTCACACGCACGCTCCCCCTAAAGCGTTGCCGTACCCTAACCTGGACCCTAAACCGTCCCCGGTCCTAACCCTAATCCTAGCCCGAACCCTAACCCTAACCCTTCCCCGAAGCCTGACCCTCACCCGTCCCATAATCCTAACCCGTACGCTAACACTAACCCGCGCCCTCACACGCACGCTCCCCCTAAAGCGTTGCCGTACCCTCACCTGGACCCTAAACCGTCCCCGTCCCCTAACCCTAACCCTAGCCCGAACCCTAACCCTAACCCTTCCCCGAAGCCTGACCCTCACACGTCCCCTAATCCTAACCCGTACGCGAACACTAACCTGCGCCCTCACACGCACGCTCCCCCTAAAGCGTTTCCATACCCTCACCTGGACCCTAAACCGTCCCCGTCCCCTAACCCTAACCCTAGCCCGAACCCTAACCCTAACCCTTCCCCGAAGCCTGACACTCCCCCGTCCCCTAATCCTAACCCGTACGCTAACACTAACCCGCGCCCTCACACGCACGCTCCCCCTAAAGCGTTGCCGTACCCTCACCTGGACCCTAAACCATCCCCGTCCCCTAACCCTAACCCTAGCCCGAACCCTAACCCTAACCCTTCCCCGAAGCCTGACCCTCACACGTCCCCTAATCCTCACCCGTACGCTAACACTAAGCTGCGCCCTCACACGCTCGCTCCGCCTAAAGCGTTGCCGTACCCTCACCTGGACCCTAAACCGTCCCCGTCCCCTAACCCTAACTCTAGCCCGAACCCTAACCCTAACCCTTCCCTGAAGCCTGACCCTCACCCGTCCCCTAATCCTAACCCGTACGCTAACACTAACCCGCGCCCTCACACGCACGCTCCCCCTAAAGCGTTGCCGTACCCTCACCTGGACCCTAAACCGTCCCCGTCCCCTAACCCTAACCCTAGCCCGAACCCTAACCCTAACCCTTCCCCGAAGCCTGACCCTCACCCGTCCCCTAATCCTACCCCGGACGCTAACACTAACCCGTGCCCTCACACGCACGCTCCCCCTAAAGCGTTGCCGTACCCTCACCTGGACCCTAAACCGTCCCCGTCCCCTAACCCTAACCCTAGCCCGAACCCTAACCCTAACCCTTCCCCGAAGCCTGACCCTCACACGTCCCCTAATCCTCACCCGTAGGCTAACACTAAGCTGCGCCCTCACACGCTCGCTCCGCCTAAAGCGTTGCCGTACACTCACCTGGACCCTAAACCGTCCCCGTCCCCTAACCCTAACTCTAGCCCGAACCCTAACCCTAACCCTTCCCCGAAGCCTGACCCTCACCCGTCCCCTAATCCTAACCCGTACGCTAACACTAACCCGCGCCCTCACACGCACGCTCCCCCTAAAGCGTTGCCGTACCCTCACCTGGACCCTAAACCGTCCCCGTCCCCTAACCCTAACCCTAGCCCGAACCCTAACCCTAACCCTTCCCCGAAGCCTGACCCTCACCCGTCCCCTAATCCTAACCCGTACGCTAACACTAACCCGCGCCCTCACACGCACGCTCCCCCTAAAGCGTTGCCGTACCCTCACCTGGACCCTAAACCGTCCCCGTCACCTAACCCTAACCCTAACCCTTCCCCGAAGCCTGACCCTCACCCGTCCCCTAATCATAACCCGTACGCTAACACTAACCCGCGCCCTCACACGCACGCTCCCCCTAAAGCGTTGCCGTACCCTCACCTGGACCCTAATCCGTCCCCGTCCCCTAACCCTAACCCTAGCCCGAACCCTAACCCTAACCCTTCCCCGAAGCCTGACCCTCACCCGTCCCCTTAACCTAACCCGAACGCTAACACTAACCCGCGCCCTCACACGCACGCTTCCCCTAAAGCGTTGCCGTACCCTAACCTGGATCCTAAACCGTCCCCGGTCCTAACCCTAATCCTAGCCCGAACCCTAACCCTAACCCTTCCCCGAAGCCTGACCCTCACCCGTCCCATAATCCTAACTCGTACGCTAACACTAACCCGTGCCCTCACACGCACGCTCCCCCTAAAGCGTTGCCGTACCCTCACCTGGACCCTAAACCGTCCCCGTCCCCTAACCCTAACCCTAGCCCGAACCCTAACCCTAACCCTTCCCCGAAGCCTGACCCTCACACGTCCCCTAATCCTAACCCGTACGCGAACACTAACCTGCGCCCTCACACGCACGCTCCCCCTAAAGCGTTTCCGTACCCTCACCTGGACCCTAAACCGTCCCCGTCCCCTAACCCTAACCCTAGCCCGAACCCTAACCCTAACCCTTCCCCGAAGCCTGACACTCCCCCGTCCCCTAATCCTAACCCGTACGCTAACACTAACCCGCGCCCTCACACGCACGCTCCCCCTAAAGCGTTGCCGTACCCTCACCTGGACCCTAAACCGTCCCCGTCCCCTAACCCTAACCCTCGCCCGAACCCTAACCCTAACCCTTCCCCGAAGCCTGACCCTCACACGTCCCCTAATCCTCACCCGTACGCGAACACTAAGCTGCGCCCTCACACGCTCGCTCCGCCTAAAGCGTTGCCGTACCCTCACCTGGACCCTAAACCGTCCCCATCCCCTAACCCTAACTCTAGCCCGAACCCTAACCCTAACACTTCCCCGAAACCTGACCCTCACCCGTCCCCTAATCCTAACCCGTACGCTAACACTAACCCGCGCCCTCACACGCACGCTCCCCCTAAACCGTTGCCGTACCCTCACCTGGACCCTAAACCGTCCCCGTCCCCTAACCCTAACCCTAGCCCGAACCCTAACCCTAACCCTTCCCCGAAGCCTGACCCTCACCCGTCCCCTAATCCTAACCCGTACGCTAACACTAACCCGTGCCCTCACACGCACGCTCCCCCTAAAGCGTTGCCGTACCCTCACCTGGACCCTAAACCGTCCCCGTCCCCTAACCCTAACCCTAGCCCGAACCCTAACCCTAACCCTTCCCCGAAGCCTGACCCTCACACGTCCCCTAATCCTAACCCGTACGCGAACACTAACCTGCGCCCTCACACGCACGCTCCCCCTAAAGCGTTTCCGTACCCTCACCTGGACCCTAAACCGTCCCCGTCCCCTAACCCTAACCCTACACCGAACCCTAACCCTAACCCTTCCCCGAAGCCTGACACTCCCCCGTCCCCTAATCCTAACCCGTACGCTAACACTAACCCGCGCCCTCACACGCATGCTCCCCCTAAAGCGTTGCCGTACCCTCACCTGGACCCTAAACCGTCCCCGTCCCCTAACCCTAACCCTAGCCCGAACCCTAACCCTAACCCTTCCCCGAAGCCTGACCCTCACACGTCCCCTAATCCTCACCCGTACGCTAACACTAAGCTGCGCCTTCACACGCTCGCTCCGCCTAAAGCGTTGCCATACCCTCACCTGGACCCTAAACCGTCCCCGTCCCCTAACCCTAACTCTAGCCCGAACCCTAACCCTAACCCTTCCCCGAAGCCTGACCGTCACACGTACCCTAATCCTAACCCGTACGCTAACACTAACCCGCGCCCTCACACGCACGCTCCCCCTAAAGCGTTGCCGTACCCTCACCTGGACCCTAAACCGTCCCCTAACCCTAACCCTAACCCTAGCCCGAACCCTAACCCTAACCCTTCCCCGAAGCCTGACCCTCACCCGTCCCCTAATCCTAACCCGTACGCTAACACTAACCCGCGCCCTCACACGCACGCTCCCCCTAAAGGGTTGCCGTACCCTCACCTGGACCCTAAACCGTCCCCGTCCCCTAACCCTAACCCTAGCCCGAACCCTAACCCTAACCCTTCCCCGAAGCCTGACCCTCACACGTCCCCTAATCCTCACCCGTACGCTAACACTAAGCTGCGCCCTCACACGCTCGCTCCGCCTAAAGCGTTGCTGTACCCTCACCTGGACCCTAAACCGTCCCCGTCCCCTAACCCTAACTCTAGCCCGAACCCTAACCCTAACCCTTCCCCGAAGCCTGACCCTCACCCGTCCCCTAATCCTAACCCGTACGCTAACACTAACCCGCGCCCTCACACGCACGCTCCCCCTAAAGCGTTGCCGTACCCTCACCTGGACCCTAAACCGTCCCCGTCCCCTAACCCTAACCCTAGCCCGAACCCTAACCCTAACCCTTCCCCGAAGCCTGACACTCCCCCGTCCCCTAATCCTAACCCGTACGCTAACACTAACCCGCGCCCTCACACGCACGCTCCCCCTAAAGCGTTGCCGTACCCTCACCTGGACCCTAAACCTTCCCCGTCCCCTAACCCTAACCCTAGCCCGAACCCTAACCCTAACCCTTCCCCGAAGCCTGACCCTCACACGTCCCCTAATCCTCACCCGTACGCTAACACTAAGCTTCGCCCTCACACGCTCGCTCCGCCTAAAGCGTTGCCGTACCCTCACCTGGACCCTAAACCGTCCCCGTCCCCTAACCCTAACTCTAGCCCGAACCCTAACCCTAACCCTTGCCCGAAGCCTGACCCTCACCCGTCCCCTAATCCTAACTCGTACGCTAACACTAACCCGCGCCCTCACACGCACGCTCCCCCTAAAGCGTTGCCGTACCCTCACCTGGACCCTAAACCATCCCCATTCCCTAACCCTAACCCTAGCCCGAACCCTAACCCTAACCCTTAACCGAAGCCTGACCCTCACCCGTCCCCTAATCCTAACCCGTACGCTAACACTAACCCGTGCCCTCACACGCACGCTCCCCCTAAAGCGTTGCCGTACCCTCACCTGGACCCTAAACCGTCCCCGTCCCCTAACCCTAACCCTAACCCTTCCCCGAAGCCTGACCCTCACCCGTCCTCTAATCCTAACCCGTACGCTAACACTAACCCGCGCCCACACACGCACGCTCCCCCTAAAACGTTGCCGTACCCTAACCTGGACCCTAAGCCGTCCCCGTCCCCTAACCCTAACCCTAGCCCGAACCCTAACCCTAACCCTTCCCCGAAGGCTGACCCTCACCCGTCCCCTAATCCTAACCCGTACGCTAACACTAACCCGCGCCCTCACACGCACGCTCCCCCTAAAGGGTTGCCGTACCCTCACCTGGACCCTAAACCGTCCCCGTCCCCTAACCCTAACCCTAGCCGAACCCTAACCCTAACACTTCCCCGAAGCCTGACCCTCACCCGTCCCCTAATCCTAACCCGTACGCTAACACTAACCCGCGCCATCACACGCACGCTCCCCCTAAAGCGTTGCCGTACCCTCACCTGGACCCTAAACCGTCCCCGTCCCCTAACCCTAACCCTAGCCCGAACGCTAACCCTTCCCCATAGCCTGACCCTCACCCGTCCCCTAATCCTAACCCGTACGCTAACACTAACCCGCGCCCTCACACGCACGCTCCCCCTAAAGCGTTGCTGTACCCTCACCTGGACCCTAAACCGTCCCCGTCCCCTAACCCTAACCCTAGCCCGAACCCTAACCCTAACCTTTCCCCGAAGCCTGACCCTCACACGTCCCCTAATCCTAACCCGTACGCTAACACTAACCCACGCCCTCACACGCACGCTCCCCCTAAAGCGTTGCCGTACCCTCACCTGGACCCTAAACCGTCCCCGTCCCCTAACCCTAACCCTAGCCCGAACCCTAACCCTAACCCTTCCCCGAAGCCTGACCCTCACCCGTCCTCTAATCCTAACCCGTACGCTAACACTAACCCGCGCCCACACACGCATGCTCCCCCTAAAACGTTGCCGTACCCTCACCTGGACCCTAAGCCGTCCCCGTCCCCTAACCCTAACCCTAGCCCGAACCCTAACCCTAACCCTTCCCCGAAGGCTGAACCTCACCCGTCCCCTAATCCTAACCCGTACGCTAACACTAACCCGCGCCCTCACACGCACGCTCCCCCTAAAGTGTTGCCGTACCCTCACCTGAACCCTAAACCGTCCCCGTCCCCTAACCCTAACCGTAGCCCGAACCCTAACCTTAACCCTTCCCCGAAGCCTGACCCTCACACGTCCCCTAATCCTAACCCGTACGCTAACACTAACCCGCGCCCTCACACGCACGCTCCCCCTAAAGCGTTGCCGTACCCTCACCTGGACCCTAAACCGTCCCCGTCCCCTAACCCTAACCCTAGCCCGAACCCTAACCCTAACCGTTCCCCGAAGCCTGACCCTCACCCGTCCCCTAATCCTAACCCGAACGCTAACACTAACCCGCGCCCTCACATGCACGCTCCCCCTAAAGCGTTGCCGTACCCTCACCTGGACCCTAAACCGTCCCCGTCCCCTAACCCTAACCCTAGCCCGAACCCTAACCCTAACCCTTCCCCGAAGCCTGACCCTCACCCGTCCCCTAATCCTAACCCGTACGCTAACACTAACCCGCGCCCTCACACGCACGCTCCCCCTAAAGCGTTGCCGTACACTCACCTGGACCCTAAACTGTCCCCGTCCCCTAACCCTAACCCTAGCCCGAACCCTAACCCTAACCTTTCCCCGAAGCCTGACCCTCACCCGTCCCCTAATCCTAACCCGTACGCTAACACTAACCCACGCCCTCACACGCACGCTCCCCCTAAAGCGTTGCCGTACCCTCACCTGGACCCTAAACCGTCCCCGTCCCCTAACCCTAACCCTAGCCCGAACCCTAACCCTAACCCTTCCCCGAAGCCTGACCCTCACCCATCCTCTAATCCTAACCCGTACGCTAACACTAACCCGCGCCCACACACGCACGCTCCCCCTAAAACGTTGCCGAACCCTCACCAGGACCCTAAGCCGTCCCCGTCCCCTAACCCTAACCCTAGCCCGAACCCTAACCCTAACCCTTCCCCGAAGGCTGACCCTCACCCGTCCCCTAATCCTAACCCGTACGCTAACACTAACCCGCGCCCTCACACGCACGCTCCCCCTAAAGCGTTGCCGTACCCTCACCTGGACCCTAAACCGTCCCCGTCCCCTAACTCTAACCCTAGCCGAACCCTAACCCTAACCCTTCCCCGAAGCCTGACCCTCACCCGTCCCCTAAAACTAACCCGTACGCTAACACTAACCCGCGCCCTCACACGCACGCTCCCCCTAAAGCGTTGCCGTACCCTCACCTGGACCCTAAACCGTCCCCGTCCCCTAACCTAACCCTAGCCCGAACCCTAACCCTTCCCCGTAGCCTGACCCTCACCCGTCCCCTAATCCTAACCCGTACGCTAACACTAACCCGCGCCCTCACACGCACGCTCCCCCTAAAGCGTTGCCGTACCCTCACCTGAACCCTAAACCGTCCCCGTCCCCTAACCCTAACCGTAGCCCGAACCCTAACCCTAACCCTTCCCCGAAGCCTGACCCTCACACGTCCCCTAATCCTAACCCGTACGCTAACACTAACCCGCGCCCTCACACGCACGCTCCCCCTAAAGCGTTGCCGTACCCTCACCTGGACCCTAAACCGTCCCCGTCCCCTAACCCTAACCCTAGCCCAAACCCTAACCCTAACCGTTCCCCGAAGCCTGACCCTCACCCGTCCCCTAATCCTAACCCGAACGCTAACACTAACCCACGCCCTCACATGCACGCTCCCCCTAAAGCGTTGCCGTACCCTCACCTGGACCCTAAACCGTCCCCGTCCCCTAACCCTAACCCTAGCCCGAACCCTAACCCTAACCCTTCCCCGAAGCCTGACCCTCACCCGTCCCCTAATCCTAACCCGAACGCTAACACTAACCCGCGCCCTCACACGCACGCTCCCCCTAAAGCGTTGCCGTACCCTAACCTGGACCCTAAACCGTCCCCGGTCCTAACCCTAATCCTAGCCCGAACCCTAACCCTAACCCTTCCCCGAAGCCTGACCCTCACCCGTCCCATAATCCTAACCCGTACGCTAACACTAACCTGCGCCCTCACACGCACGCTCCCCCTAAAGCGTTGCTGTACCCTCACCTGGACCCTAAACAGTCCCCGTCCCCTAACCCTAACCCTAGCCCGAACCCTAACCCTAACCCTTCCCCGAAGCCTGACACTCCCCCGTCCCCTAATCCTAACCCGTACGCTAACACTAAACCGCGCCCTCACACGCACGCTCCCCCTAAAGCGTTGCCGTACCCTCACCTGGACCCTAAACCGTCCCCGTCCCCTAACCCTAACCCTAGCCCGAACCCTAAACCTAACCCTTCCCCGAAGCCTGACCCTCACACGTCCCCTAATCCTCACCCGTACGCTAACAATAAGCTGCGCCCTCACACGCTCGCTCCGCCTAAAGCGTTGCCGTACCCTCACCTGGACCCTAAACCGTCCCCGTCCCCTAACCCTAACTCTAGCCCGAACCCTAACCCTAACCCTTCCCCGAAGCCTGACCCTCACCCGTCCCCTAATCCTAACCCGTACGCTAACACTAACCCGCGCCCTCACACGCACGCTCCCCCTAAAGCGTTGCTGTACCCTCACCTGGACCCTAAACCGTCCCCGTCCCCTAACCCTAACCCTAGCCCGAACCCTAACCCTAACCCTTCCCCGAAGCCTGACCCTCACCCGTCCCCTAATCCTAAACCGTACGCTAACACTAACCCGCGCCCTCACACGCACGCTCCCCCTAAAGGGTTGCCGTACCCTCACCTGGACCCTAAACCGTCCCCGTCCCCTAACCCTAACCCTAGCCCGAACTCTAACCCTAACCCTTCCCCGAAGCCTGACCCTCACACGTCCCCTAATCCTCACCCGTACGCTAACACTAAGCTGCGCCCTCACACGCTCGCTCCGCCTAAAGCGTTGCCGTACCCTCACCTGGACCCTAAACCGTCCCCGTCCCCTAACCCTAACTCTAGCCCGAACCCTAACCCTAACCCTTTCCCGAAGGCTGACCCTCACCCGTCCCCTAATCCTAACCCGTACGCTAACACTAACCCGCGCCCTCACACGCACGCTCCCCCTAAAGGGTTGCCGTACCCTCACCTGGACCCTAAACCGTCCCCGTCCCCTAACCCTAACCCTAGCCGAACCCTAACCCTAACCCTTCCCCGAAGCCTAACCCTCACCCGTCCCCTAATCCTAACCCGTACGCTAACACTAACCCGCGCCCTCACACGCACGCTCCCCCTAAAGCGTTGCCGTACCCTCACCTGGACCCTAAACCGTCCCCGTCCCCTAACCTAACCCTAGCCCGAACCCTAACCCTTCCCCGTAGCCTGACCCTCACCCGTCCCCTAATCCTAACCCGTACGCTAACACTAACCCGCGCCCTCACACGCACGCTCCCCCTAAAGCGTTGCCGTACCCTCACCTGGACCCTAAACCGTCCCCGTCCCCTAACCCTAACCCTAGCCCGAACCCTAACCCTAACCCTTCCCCGAAGCCTGACCCTCACACGTCCCCTAATCCTGACCCGTACGCTAACACTAACCCACGCCCTCACACGCACGCTCCCCCTAAAGCGTTGCCGTACCCTCACCTGGACCCTAAACCGTCCCCGTCCCCTAACCCTAACCCTAGCCCGAACACTAACCCTAACCCTTCCCCGAAGCCTGACCCTCACCCGTCCCCTAATCCTAACCCGAACGCTAACACTAACCCGCGCCCTCACATGCACGCTCCCCCTAAAGCGTTGCCGTACCCTCACCTGGACCCTAAACCGTCCCCGTCCCCTAACCCTAACCCTAGCCCGAACCCTAACCCTAACCCTTCCCCGAAGCCTGACCCTCACCCGTCCCCTAATCCTAACCCGTACGCTAACACTAACCCGCGCCCTCACACGCACGCTCCCCCTAAAGCGTTGCCGTACCCTCACCTGGACCCTAAACCGTCCCCGTCCCCTAACCCTAACCTTAGCCCGAACCCTAACCCTAACCCTTCCCCGAAGCCTGACCCTCACACGTCCCCTAATCCTAACCCGTACGCTAACACTAGCCCACGCCCTCACACGCACGCTCCCCCTAAAGCGTTGCCGTACCCTCACCTGGACCCTAAACCGTCCCCGTCCCCTAACCCTAACCCTAGCCCGAACCCTAACCCTAACCCTTCCCCGAAGCCTGACCCTCACCCGTCCCCTAATCCTAACCCGAACGCTAACACTAACCCGCGCCCTCACACGCACGCTCCCCCTAAAGCGTTGCCGTACCCTAACCTGGACCCTAAACCGTCCCCGTTCCTAACCCTAATCCTAGCCCGAACCCTAACCCTAACCCTTCCCCGAAGCCTGACCCTCACCCGTCCCATAATCCTAACCCGTACGCTAACACTAACCTGCGCCCTCACACGCACGCTCCCCCTAAAGCGTTGCCGTACCCTCACCTGGACCCTAAACCGTCCCCGTCCCCTAACCCTAACCCTAGCCTGAACCCTAACCCTAACCCTTCCCCGAAGCCTGACCCTCACCCGTCCCCTAATCCTAACCCGTACGCGAACACTAACCTGCGCCCTCACATGCACGCTCCCCCTAAAGCGTTTCCGTACCCTCACCTGGACCCTAAACCGTCCCCGTCCCCTAACCCTAACCCTAGCCCGAACCCTAACCCTAACCCTTCCCCGAAGCCTGACACTCCCCCGTCCCCTAATCCTAACCCGTACGCTAACACTAACCCGCGCCCTCACACGCACGCTCCCCCTAAAGCGTTGCCGTACCCTCACCTGGACCCTAAACCGTCCCCGTCCCCTAACCCTAACCCTAGCCCGGACCCTAACCCTAACCCTTCCCCGAAGCCTGACCCTCACACGTCCCCTAATCCTCACCCGTACGCTAACACTAAGCTGCGCCCTCACACGCTCGCTCCGCCTAAAGCGTTGCCGTACCCTCACCTGGACCCTAAACCGTCCCCGTCCCCTAACCCTAACTCTAGCCCGAACCCTAACCCTAACCCTTCCCCGAAGCCTGACCCTCACCCGTCCCCTAATCCTAACTCGTAGGCTAACACTAACCCGCGCCCTCACACGCACGCTCCCCCTAAAGCGTTGCCGTACCCTCACCTGGACCCTAAACCATCCCCGTCCCCTAACCCTAACCCTAGCCCGAACCCTAACCCTAACCCTTCCCCGAAGCCTGACCCTCACCCGTCCCCTAATCCTAACCCGTACGCTAACACTAACCCGTGCCCTCACACGCACGCTCCCCCTAAAGCGTTGCCGTACCCTCACCTGGACCCTAAACCGTCCCCGTCCCCTAACCCTAACCCTAAACCTTCCCCGAAGCCTGACCCTCACCCGTCCTCTAATCCTAACCCGTACGCTAACACTAACCCGCGCCCACACACGCACGCTCCCCCTAAAACGTTGCCGTACCCTCACATGGACCCTAAGCCGTCCCCGTCCCCTAACCCTAACCCTAGCCCAAACCCTAACCCTAACCCTTCCCCGAAGGCTGACCCTCACCCATCCCCTAATCCTAACCCGTACGCTAACACTAACCCGCGCCCTCACACGCACGCTCCCCCTAAAGGGTTGCCGTAACCTCACCTGGACCCTAAACCGTCCCCGTCCCCTAACCCTAACCCTAGCCGAACCCTAACCCTAACACTTCCCCGAAGCCTGACCCTCACCCGTCCCCTAATCCTAACCCGTACGCTAACACTAACCCGCGCCCTCACACGCACGCTCCCCCTAAAGCGTTGCCGTACCCTCACCTGGACCCTAAACCGTCCCCGTCCCCTAACCCTAACCCTAGCCCGAACCCTAACCCTAACCCTTCCCCGAAGCCTGACCCTCACACGTCCCCTAATCCTCACCCGTACGCTAACACTAAGCTGCGCCCTCACACGCTCCCTCCGCCTAAAGCGTTGCCGTACCCTCACCTGGACCCTAAACCGTCCCCGTCCCCTAACCCTAACTCTAGCCCGAACCCTAACCCTAACACTTCCCCGAAGCCTGACCCTCACCCGTCCCCTAATCCTAACCCGTACGCTAACACTAACCCGCGCCCTCACACGCACGCTCCCCCTAAAGCGTTGCCGTACCCTCACCTGGACCCTAAACCGTCCCCGTCCCCTAACCCTAACCCTAGCCCGAACCCTAACCCTAACCCTTCCCCGAAGCCTGACCCTCCCCCGTCCCCTAATCCTAACCCGTACGCTAACACTAACCCGTGCCCTCACACGCACCCTCCCCCTAAAGCGTTGCCGTACCCTCACCTGGACCCTAAACCGTCCCCGTCCCCTAACCCTAACCCTAACCCTTCCCAGAAGCCTGACCCTCACCCGTCCTCTAATCCTAACCCGTACGCTAACACTAACCCGCGCCCACACACGCACGCTCCCCCTAAAATGTTGCCGTACCCTCACCTGGACCCTAAGCCGTCCCCGTCCCCTAACCCTAACCCTAGCCCGAACCCTAACCCTAACCCTTCCCCGAAGGCTGACCCTCACCCGTCCCCTAATCCTAACCCGTACGCTAACACTAACCCGCGCCCTCACACGCACGCTCCCCCTAAAGCGTTGCCGTACCCTAACCTGGACCCTAAACCGTCCCCGGTCCTAACCCTAATCCTAGTCCGAACCCTAACCCTAACCCTTCCCCGAAGCCTGACCCTCACCCGTCCCATAATCCTAACCCGTACGCTAACACTAACCCGCGCCCTCACACGCACGCTCCCCCTAAAGCGTTGCCGTACCCTCACCTGGACCCTAAACCGTCCCCGTCCCCTAAACCTAACCCTAACCCGAACCCTAACCCTAACCCTTCCCCGAAGCCTGACCCTCAAACGTCCCCTAATCCTAACCCGTACGCTAACACTAACCCGCGCCCTCACACGCACGCTCCCCCTAAAGGGTTGCCGTACCCTCACCTGGACCCTAAACCGTCCCCGTCCCTTAACCCTAACCCTAGCCGGACCGTAACCCTAACCCTTCCCCGAAGCCTGACCCTCACCCGTCCCCTAATCCTAACCCGTACGCTAACACTAACCCACGCCCTCACACGCACGCTCCCCCTAAAGCGTTGCCGTACCCTCACCTGGACCCTAAACCGTCCCCGTCCCCTAACCCTAACCCTAGCCCGAACCCTAACCCTAAACCTTCCCCGAAGCCTGACCCTCACACGTCCCCTAATCCTCACCCGTACGCTAACACTAACCCGCGCCCTCACACGCACGCTCCCCCTAAAACGTTGCCGTACCCTCACCTGGACCCTAATCCGTCCCCGTCCCCTAACCCTAACCCTAGCCCGAACCCTAACCCTAACCCTTCCCCGAAGCCTGACCCTCACCCGTCCCCTAATCCTAACCCGAACGCTAACACTAACCCGCGCCCTCACACGCACGCTCCCCCTAAAGCGTTGCCGTACCCTAACGTGGACCCTAAACCGTCCCCGGTCCTAACACTAATCCTAGCCCGAACCCTAACCCTAACCCTTCCCCGAAGCCTGACCCTCACCCGTCCCATAATCCTAACCCGTACGCTAACACTACCCCGCGCCCTCACACGCACGCTCCCCCTAAAGCGTTGCCGTACCCTCACCTGAACCCTAAACCGTCCCCGTCCCCTAACCCTAACCGTAGCCCGAACCCTAACCCTAACCCTTCCCCGAAGCCTGACCCTCACACGTCCCCTAATCCTAACCCGTACGCTAACACTAACCCGCGCCCTCACACGCACGCTCCCCCTAAAGCGTTGCCGTACCCTCACCTGGACCCTAAACCGTCCCCGTCCCCTAACCCTAACCCTAGCCCGAACCCTAACCCTAACCGTTCCCCGAAGCCTGACCCTCACCCGTCCCCTAATCCTAACCCGAACGCTAACACTAACCCGCGCCCTCACATGCACGCTCCCCCTAAAGCGTTGCCGTACCCTCACCTGGACCCTAAACCGTCCCCGTCCCCTAACCCTAACCCTAGCCCGAACCCTAACCCTAACCCTTCCCCGAAGCCTGACCCTCACCCGTCCCCTAATCCTAACCCGTACGCTAACACTAACCCACGCACTCACACGCACGCTCCCCCTAAAGCGTTGCCGTACCCTCACCTGGACCCTAAACCGTCCCCGTCCCCTAACCCTAACCCTAGCCCGAACCCTAACCCTAACCTTTCCCCGAAGCCTGACCCTCACACGTCCCCTAATCCTAACCCGTACGCTAACACTAACCCGCGCCCTCACACGCACGCTCCCCCTAAAGCGTTGCCGTACCCTCACCTGGACCCTAAACCGTCCCCGTCCCCTAACTCTAACCCTAGCCGAACCCTAACCCTAACCCTTCCCCGAAGCCTGACCCTCACCCGTCCCCTAAAACTAACCCGTACGCTAACACTAACCCGCGCCCTCACACGCACGCTCCCCCTAAAGCGTTGCCGTACCCTCACCTGGACCCTAAACCGTCCCCGTCCCCTAACCTAACCCTAGCCCGAACCCTAACCCTTCCCCGTAGCCTGACCCTCACCCGTCCCCTAATCCTAACCCGTACGCTAACACTAACCCGCGCCCTCACACGCACGCTCCCCCTAAAGCGTTGCCGTACCCTCACCTGAACCCTAAACCGTCCCCGTCCCCTAACTCTAACCGTAGCCCGAACCCTAACCCTAACCCTTCCCCGAAGCCTGACCCTCACACGTCCCCAAATCCTAACACGTACGCTAACACTAACCCGCGCCCTCACACGCACGCTCCCCCTAAAGCGTTGCCGTACCCTCACCTGGACCCTAAACCGTCCCCGTCCCCTAACCCTAACCCTAGCCCGAACCATAACCCTAACCGTTCCCCGAAGCCTGACCCTCACCCGTCCCCTAATCCTAACCCGAACGCTAACACTAACCCGCGCCCTCACATGCACGCTCCCCCTAAAGCGTTGCCGTACCCTCACCTGGACCCTAAACCGTCCCCGTCCCCTAACCCTAACCCTAGCCCGAACCCTAACCCTAACCCTTCCCCGAAGCCTGACCCTCACCCGTCCCCTAATCCTAACCCGTACGCTAACACTAACCCGCGCCCTCACACGCACGCTCCCCCTAAAGCGTTGCCGTACCCTCACCTGGACCCTAAACCATCCCCGTCCCCTAACCCTAACCCTAGCCCGAACCCTAACCCTAACACTTCCCCGAAGCCTGACCCTCACCCGTCCCCTAATCCTAACCCGAACGCTAACACTAACCCGCGCCCTCACACGCACGCTCCCCCTAAAGCGTTGCCGTACCCTAACCTGGACCCTAAACCGTCCCCGGTCCTAACCCTAATCCTAGCCCGAACCCTAACCTTAACCCTTCCCCGAAGCCTGACCCTCACCCGTCCCATAATCCTAACCCGTACGCTAACACTAACCTGCGCCCTCACACGCACGCTCCCCCTAAAGCGTTGCTGTACCCTCACCTGGACCCTAAACAGTCCCCGTCCCCTAACCCTAACCCTAGCCCGAACCCTAACCCTAACCCTTCCCCGAAGCCTGACCCTCACACGTCCCCTAATCCTAACCCGTACGCGAACACTAACCTGCGCCCTCACACGCACGCTCCCCCTAAAGCGTTGCCGTACCCTCACCTGGACCCTAAACCGTCCCCGTCCCCTAACCCTAACCCTAGCCCGAACCCTAACCCTAACCCTTCCCCGAAGCCTGACACTCCCCCGTCCCCTAATCCTAACCCGTACGCTAACACTAACCCGCGCCCTCACACGCACGCTCCCCCTAAAGCGTTGCCGTACCCTCACCTGGACCCTAAACCGTCCCCGTCCCCTAACCCTAACCCTAGCCCGAACCCTAACCCTAACCCTTCCCCGAAGCCTGACCCTCACACGTCCCCTAATCCTCACCCGTACGCTAACACTAAGCTGCGCCCTCACACGCTCGCTCCGCCTAAAGCGTTGCCGTACCCTCACCTGGACCCTAAACCGTCCCCGTCCCCTAACCCTAACTCTAGCCCGAACCCTAACCCTAACCCTTCCCCGAAGCCTGACCCTCACCCGTCCCCTAATCCTAACCCGTACGCTAACACTAACCCGCGCCCTCACACGCACGCTCCCCCTAAAGCGTTGCTGTACCCTCACCTGGACCCTAAACCGTCCCCGTCCCCTAACCCTAACCCTAGCCCGAACCCTAACCCTAACCCTTCCCCGAAGCCTGACCCTCACCCGTCCCCTAATCCTAACCCGTACGCTAACACTAACCCGCGCCCTCACACGCACGCTCCCCCTAAAGGGTTGCCGTACCCTCACCTGGACCCTAAACCGTCCCCGTCCCCTAACCCTAACCCTAGCCCGAACTCTAACCCTAACCCTTCCCCGAAGCCTGACCCTCACACGTCCCCTAATCCTCACCCGTACGCTAACACTAAGCTGCGCCCTCACACGCTCGCTCCGCCTAAAGCGTTGCCGTACCCTCACCTGGACCCTAAACCGTCCCCGTCCCCTAACCCTAACTCTAGCCCGAACCCTAACCCTAACCCTTCCCCGAAGGCTGACCCTCACCCGTCCCCTAATCCTAACCCGTACGCTAACACTAACCCGCGCCCTCACACGCACGCTCCCCCTAAAGGGTTGCCGTACCCTCACCTGGACCCTAAACCGTCCCCGTCCCCTAACCCTAACCCTAGCCGAACCCTAACCCTAACCCTTCCCCGAAGCCTAACCCTCACCCGTCCCCTAATCCTAACCCGTACGCTAACACTAACCCGCGCCCTCACACGCACGCTCCCCCTAAAGCGTTGCCGTACCCTCACCTGGACCCTAAACCGTCCCCGTCCCCTAACCTAACCCTAGCCCGAACCCTAACCCTTCCCCGTAGCCTGACCCTCACCCGTCCCCTAATCCTAACCCGTACGCTAACACTAACCCGCGCCCTCACACGCACGCTCCCCCTAAAGCGTTGCCGTACCCTCACCTGGACCCTAAACCGTCCCCGTCCCCTAACCCTAACCCTAGCCCGAACCCTAACCCTAACCCTTCCCCGAAGCCTGACCCTCACACGTCCCCTAATCCTAACCCGTACGCTAACACTAACCCACGCCCTCACACGCACGCTCCCCCTAAAGCGTTGCCGTACCCTCACCTGGATCCTAAACCGTCCCCGTCCCCTAACCCTAACCCTAGCCCGAACACTAACCCTAACACTTCCCCGAAGCCTGACCCTCACCCGTCCCCTAATCCTAACCCGAACGCTAACACTAACCCGCGCCCTCACATGCACGCTCCCCCTAAAGCGTTGCCGTACCCTCACCTGGACCCTAAACCGTCCCCGTCCCCTAACCCTAACCCTAGCCCGAACCCTAACCCTAACCCTTCCCCGAAGCCTGACCCTCACCCGTCCCCTAATCCTAACCCGTACGCTAACACTAACCCGCGCACTCACACGCACGCTCCCCCTAAAGCGTTGCCGTACCCTCACCTGGACCCTAAACCGTCCCCGTCCCCTAACCCTAACCCTAGCCCGAACCCTAACCCTAACCCTTCCCCGAAGCCTGACCCTCACACGTCCCCTAATCCTAACCCGTACGCTAACACTAACCCACGCCCTCACACGCACGCTCCCCCTAAAGCGTTGCCGTACCCTCACCTGGACCCTAAACCGTCCCCGTCCCCTAACCCTAACCCTAGCCCGAACCCTAACCCTAACCCTTCCCCGAAGCCTGACCCTCACCCGTCCCCTAATCCTAACCCGAACGCTAACACTAACCCGCGCCCTCACACGCACGCTCCCCCTAAAGCGTTGCCGTACCCTAACCTGGACCCTAAACCGTCCCCGGTCCTAACCCTAATCCTAGCCCGAACCCTAACCCTAACCCTTCCCCGAAGCCTGACCCTCACCCGTCCCATAATCCTAACCCGTACGCTAACACTAACCTGCGCCCTCACACGCACGCTCCCCCTAAAGCGTTGCCGTACCCTCACCTGGACCCTAAACCGTCCCCGTCCCCTAACCCTAACCCTAGCCCGAACCCTAACCCTAACCCTTCCCCGAAGCCTGACCCTCACCCGTCCCCTAATCCTAACCCGTACGCGAACACTAACCTGCGCCCTCACATGCACGCTCCCCCTAAAGCGTTTCCGTACCCTCACCTGGACCCTAAACCGTCCCCGTCCCCTAACCCTAACCCTAGCCCGAACCCTAACCCTAACCCTTCCCCGAAGCCTGACACTCCCCCGTCCCCTAATCCTAACCCGTACGCTAACACTAACCCGCGCCCTCACACGCACGCTCCCCCTAAAGCGTTGCCGTACCCTCACCTGGACCCTAAACCGTCCCCGTCCCCTAACCCTAACCCTAGCCCGAACCCTAACCCTAACCCTTCCCCGAAGCCTGACCCTCACACGTCCCCTAATCCTCACCCGTACGCTAACACTAAGCTGCGCCCTCACACGCTCGCTCCGCCTAAAGCGTTGCCGTACCCTCACCTGGACCCTAAACCGTCCCCGTCCCCTAACCCTAACTCTAGCCCGAACCCTAACCCTAACCCTTCCCCGAAGCCTGACCCTCACCCGTCCCCTAATCCTAACTCGTAGGCTAACACTAACCCGCGCCCTCACACGCACGCTCCCCCTAAAGCGTTGCCGTACCCTCACCTGGACCCTAAACCATCCCCGTCCCCTAACCCTAACCCTAGACCGAACCCTAACCCTAACCCTTCCCCGAAGCCTGACCCTCACCTGTCCCCTAATCCTAACCCGTACGCTAACACTAACCCGTGCCCTCACACGCACGCTCCCCCTAAAGCGTTGCCGTACCCTCACCTGGACCCTAAACCGTCCCCGTCCCCTAACCCTAACCCTAAACCTTCCCCGAAGC
Organism: Stenella coeruleoalba; assembly: GCF_951394435.1. Lineage (NCBI taxonomy): Eukaryota > Metazoa > Chordata > Mammalia > Artiodactyla > Delphinidae > Stenella > Stenella coeruleoalba. Next base: position 69,510 of record NW_027645880.1, read on the forward strand.
CTGACCCTCACCCGTCCTCTAATCCTAACCCGTACGCTAACACTAACCCGCGCCCACACACGCACGCTCCCCCTAAAACGTTGCCGTACCCTCACATGGACCCTAAGCCGTCCCCGTCCCCTAACCCTAACCCTAGCCCAAACCCTAACCCTAACCCTTCCCCGAAGGCTGACCCTCACCCGTCCCCTAATCCTAACCCGTACGCTAACACTAACCCGCGCCCTCACACGCACGCTCCCCCTAAAGGGTTGCCGTAACCTCACCTGGACCCTAAACCGTCCCCGTCCCCTAACCCTAACCCTAGCCGAACCCTAACCCTAACACTTCCCCGAAGCCTGACCCTCACCCGTCCCCTAATCCTAACCCGTACGCTAACACTAACCCGCGCCCTCACACGCACGCTCCCCCTAAAGCGTTGCCGTACCCTCACCTGGACCCTAAACCGTCCCCGTCCCCTAACCCTAACCCTAGCCCGAACCCTAACCCTAACCCTTCCCCGAAGCCTGACCCTCACACGTCCCCTAATCCTCACCCGTACGCTAACACTAAGCTGCGCCCTCACACGCTCCCTCCGCCTAAAGCGTTGCCGTACCCTCACCTGGACCCTAAACCGTCCCCGTCCCCTAACCCTAACTCTAGCCCGAACCCTAACCCTAACACTTCCCCGAAGCCTGACCCTCACCCGTCCCCTAATCCTAACCCGTACGCTAACACTAACCCGCGCCCTCACACGCACGCTCCCCCTAAAGCGTTGCCGTACCCTCACCTGGACCCTAAACCGTCCCCGTCCCCTAACCCTAACCCTAGCCCGAACCCTAACCCTAACCCTTCCCCGAAGCCTGACCCTCCCCCGTCCCCTAATCCTAACCCGTACGCTAACACTAACCCGTGCCCTCACACGCACGCTCCCCCTAAAGCGTTGCCGTACCCTCACCTGGACCCTAAACCGTCCCCGTCCCCTAACCCTAACCCTAACCCTTCCCAGAAGCCTGACCCTCACCCGTCCTCTAATCCTAACCCGTACGCTAACACTAAACCGCGCCCACACACGCACGCTCCCCCTAAAATGTTGCCGTACCCTCACCTGGACCCTAAGCCGTCCCCGTCCCCTAACCCTAACCCTAGCCCGAACCCTAACCCTAACCCTTCCCCGAAGCCTGACCCTCAAACGTCCCCTAATCCTAACCCGTACGCTAACACTAACCCGCGCCCTCACACGCACGCTCCCCCTAAAGGGTTGCCGTACCCTCACCTGGACCCTAAACCGTCCCCGTCCCCTAACCCTAACCCTAGCCGGACCCTAACCCTAACCCTTCCCCGAAGCCTGACCCTCACCCGTCCCCTAATCCTAACCCATACGCTAACAGTAACCCGCGCCCTCACACGCACGCTCCCCCTAAAGCGTTGCCGTACCCTCACCTGGACCCTAAACCGTCCCCGTCCCCTAACCCTAACCCTAGCCCGAACCCTAACCCTAACCCTTCCCCGAAGCCTGACCCTCACCCGTCCCCTAATCCTAACCCGTACGCTAACACTAACCCGCGCCCTCACACGCACGCTCCCCCTAAAGCGTTGCCGTACCCTCACCTGGACCCTAAACCATCCCCGTCCCCTAACCCTAACCCTAGCCCGAACCCTAACCCTAACACTTCCCCGAAGCCTGACCCTCACCCGTCCCCTAATCCTAACCCGAACGCTAACACTAACCCGCGCCCTCACACGCACGCTCCCCCTAAAGCGTTGCCGTACCCTAACCTGGACCCTAAACCGTCCCCGGTCCTAACCCTAATCCTAGCCCGAACCCTAACCCTAACCCTTCCCCGAAGCCTGACCCTCACCCGTCCCATAATCCTAACCCGTACGCTAACACTAACCTGCGCCCTCACACGCACGCTCCCCCTAAAGCGTTGCTGTACCCTCACCTGGACCCTAAACAGTCCCCGTCCCCTAACCCTAACCCTAGCCCGAACCCTAACCCTAACCCTTCCCCGAAGCCTGACCCTCACACGTCCCCTAATCCTAACCCGTACGCGAACACTAACCTGCGCCCTCACACGCACGCTCCCCCTAAAGCGTTGCCGTACCCTCACCTGGACCCTAAACCGTCCCCGTCCCCTAACCCTAACCCTAGCCCGAACCCTAACCCTAACCCTTCCCCGAAGCCTGACACTCCCCCGTCCCCTAATCCTAACCCGTACGCTAACACTAACCCGCGCCCTCACACGCACGCTCCCCCTAAAGCGTTGCCGTACCCTCACCTGGACCCTAAACCGTCCCCGTCCCCTAACCCTAACCCTAGCCCGAACCCTAACCCTAACCCTTCCCCGAAGCCTGACCCTCACACGTCCCCTAATCCTCACCCGTACGCTAACACTAAGCTGCGCCCTCACACGCTCGCTCCGCCTAAAGCGTTGCCGTACCCTCACCTGGACCCTAAACCGTCCCCGTCCCCTAACCCTAACTCTAGCCCGAACCCTAACCCTAACCCTTCCCCGAAGCCTGACCCTCACCCGTCCCCTAATCCTAACCCGTACGCTAACACTAACCCGCGCCCTCACACGCACGCTCCCCCTAAAGCGTTGCTGTACCCTCACCTGGACCCTAAACCGTCCCCGTCCCCTAACCCTAACCCTAGCCCGAACCCTAACCCTAACCCTTCCCCGAAGCCTGACCCTCACCCGTCCCCTAATCCTAACCCGTACGCTAACACTAACCCGCGCCCTCACACGCACGCTCCCCCTAAAGGGTTGCCGTACCCTCACCTGGACCCTAAACCGTCCCCGTCCCCTAACCCTAACCCTAGCCCGAACTCTAACCCTAACCCTTCCCCGAAGCCTGACCCTCACACGTCCCCTAATCCTCACCCGTACGCTAACACTAAGCTGCGCCCTCACACGCTCGCTCCGCCTAAAGCGTTGCCGTACCCTCACCTGGACCCTAAACCGTCCCCGTCCCCTAACCCTAACTCTAGCCCGAACCCTAACCCTAACCCTTCCCCGAAGGCTGACCCTCACCCGTCCCCTAATCCTAACCCGTACGCTAACACTAACCCGCGCCCTCACACGCACGCTCCCCCTAAAGGGTTGCCGTACCCTCACCTGGACCCTAAACCGTCCCCGTCCCCTAACCCTAACCCTAGCCGAACCCTAACCCTAACCCTTCCCCGAAGCCTAACCCTCACCCGTCCCCTAATCCTCACCCGTACGCTAACACTAAGCTGCGCCCTCACACGCTCCCTCCGCCTAAAGCGTTGCCGTACCCTCACCTGGACCCTAAACCGTCCCCGTCCCCTAACCCTAACTCTAGCCCGAACCCTAACCCTAACACTTCCCCGAAGCCTGACCCTCACCCGTCCCCTAATCCTAACCCGTACGCTAACACTAACCCGCGCCCTCACACGCACGCTCCCCCTAAAGCGTTGCCGTACCCTCACCTGGACCCTAAACCGTCCCCGTCCCCTAACCCTAACCCTAGCCCGAACCCTAACCCTAACCCTTCCCCGAAGCCTGACCCTCCCCCGTCCCCTAATCCTAACCCGTACGCTAACACTAACCCGTGCCCTCACACGCACGCTCCCCCTAAAGCGTTGCCGTACCCTCACCTGGACCCTAAACCGTCCCCGTCCCCTAACCCTAACCCTAACCCTTCCCAGAAGCCTGACCCTCACCCGTCCTCTAATCCTAACCCGTACGCTAACACTAAACCGCGCCCACACACGCACGCTCCCCCTAAAATGTTGCCGTACCCTCACCTGGACCCTAAGCCGTCCCCGTCCCCTAACCCTAACCCTAGCCCGAACCCTAACCCTAACCCTTCCCCGAAGCCTGACCCTCAAACGTCCCCTAATCCTAACCCGTACGCTAACACTAACCCGCGCCCTCACACGCACGCTCCCCCTAAAGGGTTGCCGTACCCTCACCTGGACCCTAAACCGTCCCCGTCCCCTAACCCTAACCCTAGCCGGACCCTAACCCTAACCCTTCCCCGAAGCCTGACCCTCACCCGTCCCCTAATCCTAACCCATACGCTAACAGTAACCCGCGCCCTCACACGCACGCTCCCCCTAAAGCGTTGCCGTACCCTCACCTGGACCCTAAACCGTCCCCGTCCCCTAACCCTAACCCTAGCCCGAACCCTAACCCTAACCCTTCCCCGAAGCCTGACCCTCACCCGTCCCCTAATCCTAACCCGTACGCTAACACTAACCCGCGCCCTCACACGCACGCTCCCCCTAAAGCGTTGCCGTACCCTCACCTGGACCCTAAACCATCCCCGTCCCCTAACCCTAACCCTAGCCCGAACCCTAACCCTAACACTTCCCCGAAGCCTGACCCTCACCCGTCCCCTAATCCTAACCCGAACGCTAACACTAAACCGCGCCCTCACACGCACGCTCCCCCTAAAGCGTTGCCGTACCCTAACCTGGACCCTAAACCGTCCCCGGTCCTAACCCTAATCCTAGCCCGAACCCTAACCCTAACCCTTCCCCGAAGCCTGACCCTCACCCGTCCCATAATCCTAACCCGTACGCTAACACTAACCTGCGCCCTCACACGCACGCTCCCCCTAAAGCGTTGCTGTACCCTCACCTGGACCCTAAACAGTCCCCGTCCCCTAACCCTAACCCTAGCCCGAACCCTAACCCTAACCCTTCCCCGAAGCCTGACCCTCACACGTCCCCTAATCCTAACCCGTACGCGAACACTAACCTGCGCCCTCACACGCACGCTCCCCCTAAAGCGTTGCCGTACCCTCACCTGGACCCTAAACCGTCCCCGTCCCCTAACCCTAACCCTAGCCCGAACCCTAACCCTAACCCTTCCCCGAAGCCTGACACTCCCCCGTCCCCTAATCCTAACCCGTACGCTAACACTAACCCGCGCCCTCACACGCACGCTCCCCCTAAAGCGTTGCCGTACCCTCACCTGGACCCTAAACCGTCCCCGTCCCCTAACCCTAACCCTAGCCCGAACCCTAACCCTAACCCTTCCCCGAAGCCTGACCCTCACACGTCCCCTAATCCTCACCCGTACGCTAACACTAAGCTGCGCCCTCACACGCTCGCTCCGCCTAAAGCGTTGCCGTACCCTCACCTGGACCCTAAACCGTCCCCGTCCCCTAACCCTAACTCTAGCCCGAACCCTAACCCTAACCCTTCCCCGAAGCCTGACCCTCACCCGTCCCCTAATCCTAACCCGTACGCTAACACTAACCCGCGCCCTCACACGCACGCTCCCCCTAAAGCGTTGCCGTACCCTCACCTGGACCCTAAACCGTCCCCGTCCCCTAACCCTAACCCTAGCCCGAACCCTAACCCTAACCCTTCCCCGAAGCCTGACCCTCACACGTCCCCTAATCCTCACCCGTACGCTAACACTAAGCTGCGCCCTCACACGCTCGCTCCGCCTAAAGCGTTGCCGTACCCTCACCTGGACCCTAAACCGTCCCCGTCCCCTAACCCTAACTCTAGCCCGAACCCTAACCCTAACCCTTCCCCGAAGCCTGACCCTCACCCGTCCCCTAATCCTAACTCGTAGGCTAACACTAACCCGCGCCCTCACACGCACGCTCCCCCTAAAGCGTTGCCGTACCCTCACCTGGACCCTAAACCATCCCCGTCCCCTAACCCTAACCCTAGACCGAACCCTAACCCTAACCCTTCCCCGAAGCCTGACCCTCACCCGTCCCCTAATCCTAACCCGTACGCTAACACTAACCCGTGCCCTCACACGCACGCTCCCCCTAAAGCGTTGCCGTACCCTCACCTGGACCCTAAACCGTCCCCGTCCCCTAACCCTAACCCTAAACCTTCCCCGAAGCCTGACCCTCACCCGTCCTCTAATCCTAACCCGTACGCTAACACTAACCCGCGCCCACACACGCACGCTCCCCCTAAAACGTTGCCGTACCCTCACATGGACCCTAAGCCGTCCCCGTCCCCTAACCCTAACCCTAGCCCAAACCCTAACCCTAACCCTTCCCCGAAGGCTGACCCTCACCCGTCCCCTAATCCTAACCCGTACGCTAACACTAACCCGCGCCCTCACACGCACGCTCCCCCTAAAGGGTTGCCGTAACCTCACCTGGACCCTAAACCGTCCCCGTCCCCTAACCCTAACCCTAGCCGAACCCTAACCCTAACACTTCCCCGAAGCCTGACCCTCACCCGTCCCCTAATCCTAACCCGTACGCTAACACTAACCCGCGCCCTCACACGCACGCTCCCCCTAAAGCGTTGCCGTACCCTCACCTGGACCCTAAACCGTCCCCGTCCCCTAACCCTAACCCTAGCCCGAACCCTAACCCTAACCCTTCCCCGAAGCCTGACCCTCACACGTCCCCTAATCCTCACCCGTACGCTAACACTAAGCTGCGCCCTCACACGCTCCCTCCGCCTAAAGCGTTGCCGTACCCTCACCTGGACCCTAAACCGTCCCCGTCCCCTAACCCTAACTCTAGCCCGAACCCTAACCCTAACACTTCCCCGAAGCCTGACCCTCACCCGTCCCCTAATCCTAACCCGTACGCTAACACTAACCCGCGCCCTCACACGCACGCTCCCCCTAAAGCGTTGCCGTACCCTCACCTGGACCCTAAACCGTCCCCGTCCCCTAACCCTAACCCTAGCCCGAACCCTAACCCTAACCCTTCCCCGAAGCCTGACCCTCCCCCGTCCCCTAATCCTAACCCGTACGCTAACACTAACCCGTGCCCTCACACGCACGCTCCCCCTAAAGCGTTGCCGTACCCTCACCTGGACCCTAAACCGTCCCCGTCCCCTAACCCTAACCCTAACCCTTCCCAGAAGCCTGACCCTCACCCGTCCTCTAATCCTAACCCGTACGCTAACACTAAACCGCGCCCACACACGCACGCTCCCCCTAAAATGTTGCCGTACCCTCACCTGGACCCTAAGCCGTCCCCGTCCCCTAACCCTAACCCTAGCCCGAACCCTAACCCTAACCCTTCCCCGAAGCCTGACCCTCAAACGTCCCCTAATCCTAACCCGTACGCTAACACTAACCCGCGCCCTCACAGGCACGCTCCCCCTAAAGGGTTGCCGTACCCTCACCTGGACCCTAAACCGTCCCCGTCCCCTAACCCTAACCCTAGCCGGACCCTAACCCTAACCCTTCCCCGAAGCCTGACCCTCACCCGTCCCCTAATCCTAACCCATACGCTAACAGTAACCCGCGCCCTCACACGCACGCTCCCCCTAAAGCGTTGCCGTACCCTCACCTGGACCCTAAACCGTCCCCGTCCCCTAACCCTAACCCTAGCCCGAACCCTAACCCTTCCCCGTAGCCTGACCCTCACCCGTCCCCTAATCCTAACCCGTACGCTAACACTAACCCGCGCCCTCACACGCACGCTCCCCCTAAAGCGTTGCCGTACCCTCACCTGGACCCTAAACCGTCCCCGTCCCCTAACCCTAACCCTAGCCCGAACCCTAACCCTAACCCTTCCCCGAAGCCTGACCCTCCCCCGTCCCCTAATCCTAACCCGTACGCTAACACTAACCCGTGCCCTCACACGCATGCTCCCCCTAAAGCGTTGCCGTACCCTCACCTGGACCCTAAACCGTCCCCGTCCCCTAACCCTAACCCTAGCCCGAACCCTAACCCTAACCCTTCCCCGAAGCCTGACCCTCACCCGTCCCCTAATCCTAACCCGTACGCTAACACTAACCCGTGCCCTCACACGCACGCTCCCCCTAAAGCGTTGCCGTACCCTCACCTGGACCCTAAACCGTCCCCGTCCCCTAACCCTAACTCTAGCCCGAACCCTAAACCTAACCCTTCCCCGAAGCCTGACCCTCACACGTCCCCTAATCCTCACCCGTATGCTAACACTAAGCTGCGCCCTCACACGCTCGCTCCGCCTAAAGCGTTGCCGTACCCTCACCTGGACCCTAAACCGTCCCCGTCCCCTAACCCTAACTCTAGTCCGAACCCTAACCCTAACCCTTCCCCGAAGCGTGACCCTCACCCGTCCCCTAATCCTAACCCGTACGCTAACACTAACCCGCGCCCTCACACGCACGCTCCCCCTAAAGCGTTTCCGTACCCTCACCTGGACCCTAAACCGTCCCCGTCCTCTAACCCTAACCCTAGCCCGAACACTAACCCTAACCCTTCCCCGAAGCCTGACCCTCACCCGTCCCCTAATCCTAACCCGTACGCTAACACTAACCCGTGCCCTCACACGCACGCTCCCCCTAAAGCGTTGCCGTACCCTCACCTGGATCCTAAACCGTCCCCGTCCCCTAACCCTAACCCTAACCCTTCCCCGAAGCCTGACCCTCACCCGTCCCCTAATCCTAACCCGTACGCTAACACTATCCCGTGCCCTCACACGCACGCTCCCCCTAAAACGTTGCCGTACCCTCACCTGGACCATAATCCGTCCCCGTCCCCTAACCCTAACCCTAGCCCGAACCCTAACCCTAACCCTAACCCTAACCCTAACCCTAAACCGTCCCCATCCCCTAACCCTAACCCTAGCCCGAACCCTAACCCTAACCCTTCCCCGAAGCCTGACCCTCACACGTCCCCTAATCCTAACCCGTACGCGAACACTAACCTGCGCCCTCACACGCACGCTCCCCCTAAAGCGTTTCCGTACCCTCACCTGGACCCTAAACCGTCCCCGTCCCCTAACCCTAACCCTAGCCCGAACCCTAACCCTAACCCTTCCCCGAAGCCTGACACTCCCCCGTCCCCTAATCCTAACCCGTACGCTAACACTAACTCGCGCCGTCACACGCACGCTCCCACTAAAGCGTTGCCGTACCCTCACCTGGACCCTAAACCGTCCCCGTCCCCTAACCCTAACCCTAGCCCGAACCCGAACCCTGACCCTTCCCCGAAGCCTGACCCTCACACGTCCCCTAATCCTAACCCGTACGCTAACACTAAGCTGCGCCCTCACACGCTCGCTCCGCCTAAAGCGTTGCCGTACCCTCACCTGGACCCTAAACCGTCCCCGTCCCCTAACCCTAACTCTAGCCCGAACCCTAACCCTAACCCTTCCCCGAATCCTGACCCTCACCCGTCCCCTAATCCTAACCCGTACGCTAACACTAACCCGCGCCCTCACACGCACGCTCCCCCTAAAGCGTTGCCGTACCCTCACCTGGACCCTAAACCGTCCCCGTCCCCTAACCCTAACCCTATCCCGAACCCTAACCCTAATCCTTCCCCGAAGCCTGACCCTCACCCGTCCCCTAATCCTAACCCGTACGCTAACACTAACCCGTGCCCTCACACGCACGCTCCCCCTAAAGCGTTGCCGTACCCTCACCTGGACCCTAAACCGTCCCCGTCCCCTAACCCTAACCCTAACCCTTCCCCGAAGCCTGACCCTCACCCGTCCCCTAATCCTAACTCGTACGCTAACACTAACCCGCGCCCTCACACGCACGCTCCCCCTAAAGGGTTGCCGTACCCTCACCTGGACCCTAAACCGTCCCCGTCCCCTAACCCTAACCCTAACCCTTCCCCGAAGCCTGACCCTCACCCGTCCCCTAATCCTAACTCGTACGCTAACACTAACCCGCGCCCTCACACGCACGCTCCCCCTAAAGCGTTGCCGTACCCTCACCTGGACCCTAAACCGTCCCCGTCCCCTAACCCTAACCCTAGCCCGAACCGTAACCCTTCCCCGTAGCCTGACCCTCACCCGTCCCCTAATACTAACCCGTACGCTAACACTAACCCGCGCCCTCACACGCACGCTCCCCCTAAAGCATTGCCGTACCCTCACCTGGACCCTAAACCGTCCCCGTCCCCTAACCCTAACCCTAACCCGAACCCTAACCCTAACCCTTCCCCGAAGCCTGACCCTCACACGTCCCCTAATCCTAACCCGTACGCTAACACTAACCCACGCCCTCACACGCACGCTCCCCCTAAAGCATTGCCGTACCCTCACCTGGACCCTAAACCGTCCCCGTCCCCTAACCCTAACCCTAGCCCGAACCCTAACCCTAACCCTTCCCCGAAGCCTGACCCTCACCCGTCCCCTAATCCTAACCCGAACGCTAACACTAACCCGCGCCCTCACACGCACGCTCCCCCTAAAGCGTTGCCGTACCCTCACCTGGACCCTAAACCGTCCCCGTCCCCTAACCCTAACCCTAGCCCGAACCCTAACCCTAACCCTTCCCCGAAGCCTGACCCTCACCCGTCCCCTAATCCTAACCCGTACGCTAACACTAACCCGCGCCCTCACACGCACGCTCCCCCTAAAGCGTTGCCGTACCCTCACCTGGACCCTAAACCGTCCCCGTCCCCTAACCCTAACCCTAGCCCGAACCCTAACCCTAACCCTTCCCCGAAGCCTGACCCTCACACGTCCCCTAATCCTAACCCGTACGCTAACACTAACCCATGCCCTCACACGCACGCTCCCCCTAAAGCGTTGCCGTACCCTCACCTGGACCCTAAACCGTCCCCGTCCCCTAACCCTAACCCTAGCCCGAACCCTAACCCTAACCCTTCCCCGAAGCCTGACCCTCACCCGTCCCCTAATCCTAACCCGAACGCTAACACTAACCCGCGCCCTCACACGCACGCTCCCCCTAAAGCGTTGCCGTACCCTAACCTGGACCCTAAACCGTCCCCGGTCCTAACCCTAATCCTAGCCCGAACCCTAACCCTAACCCTTCCCCGAAGCCTGACCCTCACCCGTCCCCTAATCCTAACCCGAACGCTAACACTAACCCGCGCCCTCACACGCACGCTCCCCCTAAAGCGTTGCCGTACCCTAACCTGGACCCTAAACCGTCCCCGTCCCCTAAGCCTAACCCTAGCCCGAACCCTAACCCTAAACCTTCCCCGAAGCCTGACCCTCCCCCGTCCCCTAATCCTAACCCGTAAGCTAACACTAACCCACGCCCTCACACGCACGCTCCCCCTAAAGCGTTGCCGTACCCTCACCTGGACCCTAAACCGTCCCCGTCCCCTAACCCTAACCCTAGCCCGAACCCTAACCCTAACCCTTCCCCGAAGCCTGACCCTCACACGTCCCCTAATCCTAACCCGTACGCGAACACTAACCTGCGCCCTCACACGCACGCTCCCCCTAAAGCGTTTCCATACCCTCACCTGGACCCTAAACCGTCCCCGTCCCCTAACCCTAACCCTAGCCCGAACCCTAACCCTAACCCTTCCCCGAAGCCTGACACTCCACCGTCCCCTAATCCTAACCCGTACGCTAACACTAACCCGCGCCCTCACACGCACGCTCCCCCTAAAGCGTTGCCGTACCCTCACCTGGACCCTAAACCGTCCCCGTCCCGTAACCCTAACCCTAGCCCGAACCCTAACCCTAACCCTTCCCCGAAGCCTGACCCTCACACGTCCCCTAATCCTCACCCGTATGCTAACACTAAGCTGCGCCCTCACACGCTCGCTCCGACTAAAGCGTTGCCGTACCCTCACCTGGACCCTAAACCGTCCCGGTCCCCTAACCCTAACTCTAGTCCGAACCCTAACCCTAACCCTTCCCCGAAGCCTGACCCTCACCCGTCCCCTAATCCTAACCCGTACGCTAACACTAACCCGCGCCCTCACACGCACGCTCCCCCTAAAGCGTTGCCGTACCCTCACCTGGACCCTAAACCGTCCCCGTCCTCTAACCCTAACCCTAGCCCGAACCCTAACCCTAACCCTTCCCCGAAGCCTGACCCTCACCCGTCCCCTAATCCTAACCCGTACGCTAACACTAACCCGCGCCCTCACACGCACGCTCCCCCTAAAACGTTGCCGTACCCTCACCTGGACCCTAATCCGTCCCCGTCCCCTAACCCTAACCCTAGCCCGAACCCTAACCCTAACACTTCCCCGAAGCCTGACCCTCACCCGTCCCCTAATCCTAACCCGAACGCTAACACTAACCCGCGCCCTCACACGCACACTCCCCCTAAAGCGTTGCCGTACCCTAACGTGGACCCTAAACCGTCCCCGGTCCTAACACTAATCCTAGCCCGAACCCTAACCCTAACCCTTCCCCGAAGCCTGACCCTCACTCGTCCCATAATCCTAACCCGTACGCTAACACTAACCCGCGCCCTCACACGCACGCTCCCCCTAAAGTGTTGCCGTACCCTCACCTGGACCCTAAACCGTCCCCGTCCCCTAACCCTAACCCTAGCCCGAACCCTAACCCTAACCCTTCCCCGAAGCCTGACCCTCACACGTCCCCTAATCCTAACCCGTACGCGAACACTAACCTGCGCCCTCACACGCACGCTCCCCCTAAAGCGTTTCCGTACCCTCACCTGGACCCCAAACCGTCCCCGTCCCCTAACCCTAACCCTAGCCCGAACCCTAACCCTAACCCTTCCCCGAAGCCTGACACTCCCCCGTCCCCTAATCCTAACCCGTACTCTAACACTAACTCGCGCCCTCACACGCACGCTCCCACTAAAGCGTTGCCGTACCCTCATCTGGACCCTAAACCGTCCCCGTCCCCTAACCCTAACCCTAGCCCGAACCCTAATCCTAACCCTTCCCCGAAGCCTGACCCTCACACGTCCCCTAATCCTCACACGTACGCTAACACTAAGCTGCGCCCTCACACGCTCGCTCCGCCTAAAGCGTTGCCGTACCCTCACCTGGACCCTAAACCGTCCCCGTCCCCTAACCCTAACTCTAGCCCGAACCCTAACCCTAACCCTTCCCCGAAGCCTGACCCTCACCCGTCCCCTAATCCTAACCCGTACGCTAACACTAACCAGCGCCCTCACACGCACGCTCCCCCTAAAGCGTTGCCGTACCCTCACCTGGACCCTAAACCGTCCCCGTCCCCTAACCCTAACCCTAGCCCGAACCATAACCCTAATCCTTCCACGAAGCCTGACCCTCACCCGTCCCCTAATCCTAACCCGTACGCTAACACTAACCCGTGCCCTCACACGCACGCTCCCCCTAAAGCGTTGCCGTACCCTCACCTGGACCCTAAACCGTCCCCGTCCCCTAACCCTAACCCTAACCCTTCCCCGAAGCCTGACCCTCACCCGTCCTCTAATCCTAACCCGTACGCTAACACTAACCCGCGCCCACACACGCACGCTCCCCCTAAAGCGTTGCCGTACCCTCACCTGGACCCTAAGCCGTCCCCGTCCTCTAACCCTAACCCTAGCCCGAACCCTAACCCTAACACTTCCCCGAAGGCTGACCCTCACCCGTCCCCTAATCCTAACCCGTACGCTAACACTAACCCGCGCCCTCACACGCACGCTCCCCCTAAAGGGTTGCCGTACCCTCACCTGGACCCTAAACCGTCCCCGTCCCCTAACCCTAACCCTAGCCGAACCCTAACCCTAACCCTTCCCCGAAGCCTGACCCTCACCCGTCCCCTAATCCTAACCCGTACGCTAACACTAACCCGCGCCCTCACACGCACGCTCCCCCTAAAGCGTTGCCGTACCCTCACCTGGACCCTAAACCGTCCCCGTCCCCTAACCCTAACCCTAGCCCGAACCGTAACCCTTACCCGTAGCCTGACCCTCACCCGTCCCCTAATCCTAACCCGTACGCTAACACTAACCCGCGCCCTCACACGCACGCTCCCCCTAAAGCGTTGCCGTACCCTCACCTGGACCCTAAACCGTCCCCGTCCCCTAACCCTAACCCTAGCCAGAACCCTAACCCTAACCCTTCCCCGAAGCCTGACCCTCACACGTCCCCTAATCCTAACCCGTACGCTAACACTAACCCGCGCCCTCACACGCACGCTCCCCCTAAAGCGTTGCCGTACCCTCACCTGGACCCTAAACCGTCCCCGTCCCCTAACCCTAACCCTAGCCCGAACCCTAACCCTAACACTTCCCCGAAGCCTGACCCTCACACGTCCCCTAATCCTAACCCGTACGCTAACACTAACCCACGCCCTCACACGCACGCTCCCCCTAAAGCGTTGCCGTACCCTCACCTGGACCCTAAACCGTCCCCGTCCCCTAACCCTAACCCTAGCCCGAACCCTAACCCTAACCCTTCCCCGAAGCCTGACCCTCACCCGTCCCCTAATCCTAACCCGAACGCTAACACTAACCCGCGCCCTCACACGCACGCTCCCCCTAAAGTGTTGCCGTACCCTCACCTGGACCCTAAACCGTCCCCGGTCCTAAACCTAATCCTAGCCCGAACCCTAACCCTAACCCTTCCCCGAAGCCTGACCCTCACCCGTCCCCTAATCCTAACCCGAACGCTAACACTAACCCGCGCCCTCACACGCACGCTCCCCCTAAAGCGTTGCCGTACCCTAACCTGGACCCTAAACCATCCCCGTCCCCTAAGCCTAACCCTAGCCCGAACCCTAACCCTAAACCTTCCCCGAAGCCTGACCCTCCCCCGTCCCCTAATCCTAACCCGTAAGCTAACACTAACCCACGCCCTCACACGCACGCTCCCCCTAAAGCGTTGCCGTACCCTCACCTGGACCCTAAACCGTCCCCGTCCCCTAACCCTAACCCTAGCCCGAACCCTAACCCTAACCCTTCCCCGAAGCCTGACCCTCACACGTCCCCTAATCCTAACCCGTACGCGAACACTAACCTGCGCCCTCACACGCACGCTCCCCCTAAAGCGTTTCCATACCCTCACCTGGACCCTAAACCGTCCCCGTCCCCTAACCCTAACCCTAGCCCGAACCCTAACCCTAACCCTTCCCCGAAGCCTGACACTCCCCCGTCCCCTAATCCTAAACCGTACGCTAACACTAACCCGCGCCCTCACACGCACGCTCCCCCTAAAGCGTTGCCGTACCCTCACCTGGACCCTAAACCGTCCCCGTCCCCTAACCCTAACCCTAGCCCGAACCCTAACCCTAACCCTTCCCCGAAGCCTGACCCTCACACGTCCCCTAATCCTCACCCGTATGCTAACACTAAGCTGCGCCCTCACACGCTCGCTCCGCCTAAAGCGTTGCCGTACCCTCACCTGGACCCTATACCGTCCCCGTCCCCTAACCCTAACTCTAGTCCGAACCCTAACCCTAACCCTTCCCCGAAGCCTGACTCTCACCCGTCCCCTAATCCTAACCAGTACGCTAACACTAACCCGCGCCCTCACACGCACGCTCCCCCTAAAGCGTTGCCGTACCCTCACCTGGACCCTAAACCGTCCCCGTCCTCTTACCCTAACCCTAGCCCGAACCCTAACCCTAACCCTTCCCCGAAGCCTGACCCTCACCCGTCCCCTAATCCTAACCCGTACGCTAACACTAACCCGTGCCCTCACACGCACGCTCCCCCTAAAGCGTTGCCGTACCCTCACCTGGATCCTAAACCGTCCCCGTCCCCTAACCCTAACCCTAACCCTTCCCCGAAGCCTGACCCTCACCCGTCCACTAATCCTAACCCGTACGCTAACACTAACCTGCGTCCTCACACGCACGCTCCCCCTAAAACGTTGCCGTACCCTCACCTGGACCCTAATCCGTCCCCGTCCCCTAACCCTAACCCTAGCCCGAAACCTAACCCTAACCCTTCCCCGAAGCCTGACCCTCACCCGTCCCCTAATCCTAACCCGAACGCTAACACTAACCCGCGCCCTCACACGCACGCTCCCCCTAAAGCGTTGCCGTACCCTAACCTGGACCCTAAACCGTCCCCGGTCCTAACCCTAATCCTAGCCCGAACCCTAATCCTAACCCTTCACCGAAGCCTGACCTTCACCCGTCCCATAATCCTAACCCGTACGCTAACACTAACCCGCGCCCTCACACGCACGCTCCCCCTAAAGCGTTGCCGTATCCTCACCTGGACCCTAAACCGTCCCCGTCCCCTAACCCTAACCCTAGCCCGAACCCTAACCCTAACCCTTCCCCGAAGCCTGACCCTCACCCGTCCCCTAATCCTAACCCGTACGCTAACACTAACCCGCGCCCTCACACGCACGCTCCCCCTAAAGGGTTGCCGTATCCTCACCTGGACCCTAAACCGTCCCCGTCCCCTAACCCTAACCCTAGCCGAACCCTAACCCTAACCTTTCCCCGAAGCCTGACCCTCACCCGTCCCCTAATTCTAACCCGTACGCTAACACTAACCCGCGCCCTCACACGCACGCTCCCCCTAAAGCGTTGCCGTACCCTCACCTGGACCCTAAACCGTCCCCGTCCCCTAACCCTTACCCTAGCCCGAACCCTAACCCTTCCCCGTAGCCTGACCCTCACCCGTCCCCTAATCCTAAGCCGTACGCTAACACTAACCCGCGCCCTCACACGCACGCTCCCCCTAAAGCGTTGCCGTACCCTCACCTGGACCCTAAACCGTCCCCGTCCCCTAACCCTAACCTTAGCCCGAACCCTAACCCTAACCCTTCCCCGAAGCCTGACCCTCACACGTCCCCTAATCCTAACCCGTACGCTAACACTAACCCACGCCCTCACACGCACGCTCCCCCTAAAGCGTTGCCGTACCCTCACCTGGACCCTAAACCGTCCCCGTCCCCTAACCCTAACCCTAGCCCGAACCCTAACCCTAACCCTTCCCCGAAGCCTGACCCTCACACGTCCCCTAATCCTAACCCGAACGCTAACACTAACCCGCGCCCTCACACGCACGCTCCCCCTAAAGCGTTGCCGTACCCTAACCTGGACCCTAAACCGTCCCCGTCCCCTAACCCTAATCCTAGCCCGAACCCTAACCCTAACCCTTCCCCGAAGCCTGACCCTCACCCGTCCCGTAATCCTAACCCGTACGCTAACACTAACCCGCGCCCTCACACGCACGCTCCCCCTAAAGCGTTGCCGTACCCTCACCAGGACCCTAAACCGTCCCCGTCCCCTAACCCTAACCCTAGCCGAAGCCTAACCCTAACCCTTCCCCGAAGCCTGATCCTCTCCCGTCCCCTAATCCTAACCCGTACGCTAACACTAACCCACGCCCTCACACGCACGCTCCCCCTAAAGCGTTGCCGTACCCTCACCTGGACCCTAAACTGTCCCCGTCCGCTAACCCTAACCCTAGCCCGAACCCTAACCCTAACCCTTCCCCGAAGCCTGACCCTCACCCATCCCCTAATCCTAACCCGAACGCTAACACTAACCCTCGCCCTCACACGCACGCTCCCCCTAAAGCATTGCCGTACCCTCACCTGGACCCTAAACCGTCCCCGTCCCCTAACCCTAACCCTAGCCCGTACCCTAACCCTAAACCTTCCCCGAAGCCTGACCCTCACCCGTCCCCTAATCCTAACCCGTACGCGAACACTAACACGCGCCCTCACACGCACGCTCCCCCTAAAGCGTTGCCGTACCCTCACCTGGACCCTAAACCGTCCCCGTCCCCTAACCCTAACCCTAGCCCGAACCCTAACCCTAACCCTTCCCCGAAGCCTGACCCTCCCCCGTCCCCTAATCCTAACCCGTACGCTAACACTAACCCGCGCCCTCACACGCACGCTCCCCCTAAAGCGTTGCCGTACCCTCACCTGGACCCTAAACCGTCCCCGTCCCCTAACCCTAACCCTAGCCCGAACCCTAACCCTAACCCTTCCCCGAAGCCTGACCCTCACACGTCCCCTAATCCTCACCCGTACGCTAACACTAAGCTGCGCCCTCACACGCTCGCTCCGCCTAAAGCGTTGCCGTACCCTCACCTGGACCCTAAACCGTCCCCGTCCCCTAACCCTAACCCTAGCCCGAACCCTAACCCTAACCCTTCCCCGAAGCCTGACCCTCACCCGTCCCCTAATCCTAACCCGTACGCTAACACTAACCCGTGCCCTCAAACGCACGCTCCCCCTAAAGCGTTGCCGTACCCTCACCTGGGCCCTAAACCGTCCCCGTCCCCTAACCCTAACCCTAACCCTTCCCCGAAGGCTGACCCTCACCCGTCCCCTAATCCTAACCCGTACGCTAACACTAACCCGCGCCCTCACACGCACGCTCCCCCTAAAGGGTTGCCGTACCCTCACCTGGACCCTAAACCGTCCCCGTCCCCTAACCCTAACCCTAGCCGAACCCTAACCCTAACCCTTCCCCGAAGCCTGACCCTCACCCGTTCCCTAATCCTAACCCGAACGCTAACACTAACCCGCGCCCTCACACGCACGCTCCCCCTAAAGCGTTGCCGTACCCTCTCCTGGACCCTAAACCGTCCCCGTCCCCTAACCCTAACCCTAGCCCGAACCCTAACCCTTCCCCGTAGCCTGACCCTCACCCGTCCCCTAATCCTAACCCGTACGCTAACACTAACCCGCGCCCTCACACGCACGCTCCCCCTAAAGCGTTGCCGTACCCTCACCTGGACCCTAAACCGTCCCCGTCCCCTAACCCTAACCCTAGCCGAACCCTAACCCTAACCCATCCCCGAAGCCTGACCCTCTCCCGTCCCCTAATCCTAACCCGTACGCTAACACTAACCCGCCCCTCACACGCACGCTCCCCATAAAGCTTTGCCGTACCCTCACCTGGACCCTAAACCGTCCCCGTCCCCTAACCCTAACCCTAGCCCGAACCCTAACCCTAACGCTTCCCCGAAGCCTGACCCTCACCCGTTCCCTAATCCTAACCCGTACGCTAACACTAACCCGCGCTCTCAAACGCACGTTCCCCTAAAGCGTTGCCGTACCCTCACCTGGACCCGAAACCGTCGTCGTCCCCTAACCCTAACCCTAGCCCGAACCCTAAACCTAACCCTTCCCCGAAGCCTGACCCTCACCCGTCCCCTAATCCTAACCCGTACGCTAACACTAACCCGCGCCCTCACACGCACGCTCCCCCTAAAGCGTTGCCGTACCCTCACCTGGACCCTAAACCGTCCCCGTCCCCTAACCCTAACCCTAGCCCAAACCCTAACCCTAACTCTTCCCCGAAGCCTTACCCTCACCCGTACCCTAATCCTAACCCGTACGCTAACACTAACCCGCGCCCTCACACGCACGCTCCCCCTAAAGCGTTGCCGTACCCTCACCTGGACCCTAAACCGTCCCCGTCCCCTAACCCTATCCCTAGCCCGAACCCTAACCCTAACCCTTCCCCGAAGCCTGACCCTCACCCGTCCCCTAATCCTAACCCGTACGCTAACACTAACCCGCGCCCTCACACGCACGCTCCCCCTAAAGCGTTGCCGTACCCTCACCTGGACCCTAAACCGTCCCCATCCCCTAACCCTAACCCTAGCCCGAACCCTAACCCTACCCCTTCCCCAAAGCCTGACCCTCACACGTCCCCTAATCCTAACCCGTACACTAACACTAACCCGAGCCCTCACACGCACGCTCCCCCTAAAGCGTTGCCGTACCCTCACCTGGACCCTAAACCGTCCCCGTCCCCTAACCCTAACCCTAGCCCGAACCCTAACCCTAACCCTTCCCCGAAGCCTGACCCTCACCCGTCCCCTAATCCTAACCCGTACGCTAACCCTAACGCGCGCCCTCACACGCACGCTCCCCCTAAAGCGTTGCCGTACCCTCACCTGGACCCGAAACCGTCCCCGTCCCCTAACCCTAACCCTAGCCCGAACCCTAACCCTAACCCTTCCCCGAAGCCTGACCCTCACCCGTCCCCTAATCCTAACCCGTACGCTAACACTAACCCGCGCCCTCACACGCACGCTCCCCCTAAAGCATTGCCGTACCCTCACCTGGACCCTAAACCGTCCCCGTCCCCTAACCCTAACCCTAGCCCGAACCGTAACCCTAACCCTTCCCTGAAGCCTGACCCTCACCCGTCCCCTAATCCTAACCCGTACGCTAACACTAACCCGCGCCCTCACACGCACGCTCCCCCTAAAGGGTTGCCGTACCCTCACCTGGACCCTAAACCGTCCCCGTCCCCTAACCCTAACCCTAGCCCGAACCCTAACCCTAACCCTTCCCCGAAGCCTGACCCTCACCCGTCCCCTAATCCTAACCCGTACGCTAACACTAACCCGTGCCCTCACACGCACGCTCCCCCTAAAGCGTTGACGTACCCTCACCTGGACCCTAAACCGTCCCCGTCCCCTAACCCTAACCCTAGCCCGAACCCTAACCCTAACACTTCCCCGAAGCCTGACCCTCAGCCGTCCCCTTATCCTAACCCGTACGCTAACACTAACCCGCGCCCTACACGCACGCTCCCCCTAAAGCTTTGCCGTACCCTCACCTGGACCCTAAACCGTCCCCGTCCCCTAACCCTAACCCTAGCCCGAACCATAACCCTAACACTTCCCCGAAGCCTGACCCTCACCCGTCCCCTAATCCTAACCCGTACGCTAACACTAACCCGCGCCCTCACACGCACGCTCCCACTAAAGCGTTGCCGTACCCTCACCTGGACCCTAAACCGTCCCCATCCCCTAACCCTAACCCTAGCCCGAACCCTAACCCTAACCCTTCCCCGAAGCCTGACCCTCACCCGTACCCTAATCCTAACCCGTACGCTAACACTAACCCGCGCCCTCACACGCACGCTCCCCCTAAAGCGTTGCCGTCCCCTCACCTGGACCCTAAACCATCCCCGTCCCCTAACCCTAACCCTAGCATAACCCTAACCCTAACCCTTCCCCGAAGCCTGACCCTCACCCGTCCCCTAATCCTAACCCGTACGCTAACACTAACCCGCGCCCTCACACGCACGCTCCCCCTAAAGCGTTGCCGTACCCTCACCTGGACCCTAAACCGTCCCCGTCCCCTAACCCTAACCCTACCCCGAACCCTAACCATAACCCTTCCCCGAAGCCTGACCCTCACCCGTACCCTAATCCTAATCCGTACGCTAACACTAACCCGCCCATCACACGCAGGCTCCCCCTAAAGCGTTGCCGTACCCTCACCTGGATTCTAAACCGTCCCTGTCCCCTAACCCTAACCCTACCCCGAACCCTAACCCTAACCCTTCCCCGAAGCCTGACCCTCACCCGTCCCCTAATCCTAACCCGTACGCTAACACTAACCTGCGCCCTCACACGCACGCTCCCCCTAAAGTGTTGCCGTACCCTCACCTGGACCCTAAACCGTCCCCGTCCCCTAACCCTAACCCTAGCCGAACCCTAACCCTAACCCTTCCCCGAAGCCTGAACCTCACCCGTCCCCTAATCCTAACCCGTACGTTAACACTAAACCGCGCCCTCACACGCACGCTCCCCCTAAAGCGTTGCCGTACCCTCACCTGGACCCTAAACCGTCCCCGTCCCCTAACCCTAACCCTAGCCCGAACCCTAACCCTAACCCTTCCCCGAAGCGGGACCCTCACCCGTCCCCTAATCCTAACCCGTACGCTAACACTAACCCGCACCCTCACACGCACGCTCCCCCTAAAGCGTTGCCGTACCCTCACCTGGACCTTAAACCGTCCCCGTCCCCTAACCCTAACCCTAGCCCGAACGCTAACCCTAACCCTTCCCCGAAGCCTGACCCTCACCCGTACCCTAATCCTAACCCGTACGCTAACACTAACCCGCGCCCTCACACGCACGCTCCCCCTAAAGCGTTGCCGTACCCTCACCTGGACCCTAAACCGTCCCCGTCCCCTAACCCTAACCCTAGCCCGAACCCTAACCCTAACCCTTCCCCGAAGCCTGACCCTCACCCGTCCCCTAATCCTAACCCGTACGCTAACACTAACCCGCGCCCTCACACGCACGCTCCCCCTAAAGCGTTGCCGTACCCTCACCTGGACCCTAAACCGTCCCCGTCCCCTAACCCTAACCCTAGTCCGAACCCTAACCCTAACCCTTCCCCGAAGCCTGACCCTCACCCGTCCCCTAAACCTAACCCGTACGCTAACACTAACCGGCGCCCTCACACGCACGCTTCCCCTAAAGCGTTGCCGTACCCTCACCTGGACCCTAAACCGTCCCCGTCCCCTAACCCTAACCCTAGCCCGAACCCTAACCCTAACCCTTCCCCGAAGCCTGACCCTCACCCGTCCCCTAATCCTAACCCGTACGCTAACACTAACCTGCGCCCTCACACGCACGCTCCCCCTAAAGCTTTGCCGTACCCTCACCTGGACCCTAAACCGTCCCCGACCCCTAACCCTAACCCTAGCCCGAACCCTAACCCTAACCCTTCCCCGAAGCCTGACCCTCACCCGTCCCCTAATCCTAACCCGTACGCTAACACTAACCCGCACCCTCACACGCACGCTCCCCCTAAAGCGTTGCCGTACCCTCACCTGGACCCTAAACCGTCCCCATCCCCTAACCCTAACCCTAGCCCGAACCCTAACCC
This sequence comes from Stenella coeruleoalba, assembly GCF_951394435.1. Taxonomy (NCBI): domain Eukaryota; kingdom Metazoa; phylum Chordata; class Mammalia; order Artiodactyla; family Delphinidae; genus Stenella; species Stenella coeruleoalba. The sequence continues at coordinate 91,676 of NW_027645880.1, forward strand.
TAACCCTTCCCCGAAGCCTGACCCTCACCCGTCCCCTAATCCTAACGCGTACGCTAACACTAACCCGAGCCCTCACACGCACGCTCCTCCTAAAGCGTTGCCGTACCCTCACCTGGACCCGAAACCGTCCCCGTCCCCTAACCCTAACCCTAGCCCGAACCCTAACCCTAACCCTTCCCCGAAGCCTGACCCTCACCCGTCCCCTAATCCTAACCCGTACGCTAACACTAACCCGCGCCCTCACACGCACGCTCCCCCTAAAGCGTTGCCGTACCCTCACCTGGACCCGAAACCGGCCCCGTCCCCTAACCCTAACCCTAGCCCGAACCCTAACCCTAACCCTTCCCCGAAGCCTGACCCTCACCCGTCCCCTAATCCTAACCCGTACGCTAACACTAGCCCGCGCCCTCACACGCACGCTCCCCCTAAAGCGTTGCCGTACCCTCACCTGGACCCTAAACCGTCCCCTAACCCTAACCCTAGCCCGAACCCTAACCCTAACCCTTCCCCGAAGCCTGACCCTCACCCGTCCCCTAATCCTAACCCGTACGCTAACACTAACCCGCGCCCTCACACGCACGCTCCCCCTAAAGCATTGCCGTACGCTCACCTGGACCCTAAACCGTCCCCGTCCCCTAACCCTAACCCTAGCCCGAACCCTAACCCTAACCCTTCCCCGAAGCCTGACCCTCACCCGTCCCCTAACCCTAACCCGTACGCTAACACTAACCCGCGCCCTCACACGCACGCTCCCCCTAAAGCGTTGCCGTACCCTCACCTGGACCCTAAATCGTCCCCGTCCCCTAACCCTAACCCTAGCCCGAACCCTAACCCTAACCCTTCCCCGAATCATGACCCTCACCCGTCCCCTAATCCTAACCCGTACGCTAACACTAACCCGCGCCCTCACATGCACGCTCCCCCTAAAGCGTTGCCGTACCCTCACCTGGACCCTAAACCGTCACTGTCCCCTAACCCTAACCCTAGTCGAACCCTAACTCTAACGCTTCCCTGAAGCCTGACCCTCACCCGTCCCCTAATCCTAACCCGTACGCTAACACTAGCCCGCGCCCTCACACGCACGCTCCCCCTAAAGCGTTGCCGTACCCTCACCTGGACCCTAAACCGTCCCCGTCCCCTAACCCTAACCCTAGCCCGAAACCTAACCCTAGCCCTTCCCCGAAGCCTGACCCTCACCCGTCCCCTAATCCTAACCCGTACGCTAACACTAACCCGCGCCCTCACACGCACGCTCCCCCTAAAGCGTTGCCGTACCCTCACCTGGACCCTAAACCGTCCCCGTCCCCTAACCCTAACCCTAGCCC